>NC_047104.1:3522362-3547362 GCF_902500255.1 Thalassophryne amazonica
TGCCGCTTATCGGTAATAAAACCAGTCATGGTTACCGGTGGGGACCACATCTTCCGTTATCTGGTATAATTAAAAAAATAAATAAAACACAGTCGTGTACCCTGCGGGAACCACATCTTGCCGCTTATCTGGTTTAAATTAAAAAAAATAAAACCATCCTGTACCTGTGGGACCACATCGCGCTGCCTTATGTGGAATAAATAAAAAATTAAAACCAGTCGGTACCTGTGTGACCACATCTTGCCGCTTATCTGGTTTAAATAAAAAAACTAAACCAGCCTGTACCTGTGGGACCCATCTTGACCGCTTATCTGGTTTAAATAAAAAAAATAAAACCAGCCTGTACCTGTGGGACCACATCGCGCTGCTTATGTGGAATAAATAAAAAATAAAACCAGTCGGTACCTGTGTGACCACATCTTGCCGCTTATCTGGTTTAAATTAAAAAAAATAAAACCAGCCTGTACCTGTGGGTCCACATCGCGCTGCTTATGTGGAATAAATAAAAAATAAAACCAGCCGGTACCTGTGGGACCACATCTTGCCGCTTATCTGGTTTAAATTAAAAAAAATAAAACCAGCCTGTACCTGTGGGACCACATCTTGCCGCTTATCTGGTATAAATAAAAAAAAATAAAACCAGTCGGTACCGGTGGGACCACATCTTGCCGCTTATCTGGCATAATTAAAAAAAAAAATAAAACCAGTCGGTACCTGCGGGACCACATCTTGCCGCTTATCTGGTTTAAATTAAAAAAAATAAAACCAGCCTGTACCTGTGGGACCACATCGCGCTGCTTATGTGGAATAAATAAAAAATAAAACCAGTCGGTACCTGTGTGACCACATCTTGCCGCTTATCTGGTTTAAATTAAAAAAAATAAAACCAGCCTGTACCTGTGGGACCACATCTTGCCGCTTATCTGGTTTAAATTAAAAAAAATAAAACCAGCCTGTACCTGTGGGACCACATCGCGCTGCTTATGTGGAATAAATAAAAAATAAAACCAGTCGGTACCTGTGTGACCACATCTTGCCGCTTATCTGGTATAAATTAAAAAAAATAAAACCAGCCTGTACCTGTGGGACCACATCGCGCCGCTTACGTGGAATAAATAAAAAATAAAACCAGCCTGTACCTGTGGGACCACATCGCGCTGCTTATGTGGAATAAATAAAAAATAAAACCAGTCGGTACCTGTGTGACCACATCTTGCCGCTTATCTGGTTTAAATTAAAAAAAATAAAACCAGCCTGTACCTGTGGGACCACATCTTGCCGCTTATCTGGTTTAAATTAAAAAAATAAAAACCAGCCGGTACCTGTGGGACCACATCGCGCCGCTTATGTGGAATAAATAGAAATAAAACCAGCCCGGTACCTGTGGGACCACATCGCGCGCTTATGTGGAATAAATAAAAATAAAACCAGCCCGGGTACCTGTGGGTCCACATCGCGCCGCTTATGTGGAATAAATAAAAATAAAACCGCGGTACCCGTGGGACCACATCGCGCCGCTTATGTGGAATAATAAAAACATAAAACCAGCGGTACCTGTGGGACCACATCGCGCCGCTTATGTGGAATAAATAAAAAATAAACAGCCGGTACCTGTGGGACCACATCGCGCCGCTTATGTGGAATAAATAAAAAATAAAACCAGCTGGTACCTGTGGGAACCACATCGCGCCGCTTAGTGGAATAAATAAAAAATAAAACCAGCCGGTACCTGTGGGACCACATCGCGCCGCTTATGTGGAATAAATAAAAATAAAACCAGCCGGTACCTGTGGGACCACATCTTGCCGCTTATGTGGAATAAATAAAAAATAAAACCAGTCGGTACCTGTGGGACCACATCTTGCCGCTTATCTGGTATAAATTAAAAAATAAAATAAAACCAGCCGGTACCTGTGGGACCACATCGCGCCTCTTATGTGGAATAAATAAAAAATAAAACCAGTCGGTACCTGTGGGACCACATCTTGCCGCTTATCTGGTATAAATAAAAAAAAAATAAAACCAGCCTGTACCTGTGGGACCACATCGCGCTGCTTATGTGGAATAAATAAAAAATAAAACCAGTCGGTACCTGTGGGTCCACATCTTGCCGCTTATCTGGTATAAATTAAAAAATAAAATAAAACCAGTCGGTACCTGTGGGACCACATCTTGCCTCCTTATCTGGTATAAATAAAAAAAAATAAAACCAGCCTGTACCTGTGGGACCACATCGCGCCGCTTATGTGGAATAATAAAAAATAAAACCAGTCGGTACCTGTGGGACCACATCTTGCCGCTTATCTGGTATAAATTAAAAAATAAAATAAAACCAGTCGGTACCTGTGGGACCACATCTTGCCGCTTATCTGGTATAAATTAAAAAAAATAAAACCAGTCGGTACCGGTGGGACCACATCTTGCCGCTTATCTGGTATAATTAAAAAAAAAAAAAAAAACCAGCCTGTACCTGCGGGACCACATCTTGCCGCTTATCTGGTTTAAATTAAAAAAAATAAAACCAGCCTGTACCTGCGGGACCACATCTTGCCGCTTATCTGGTTTAAATTAAAAAAATAAAACCAGCCTGTACCTGTGGGACCACATCGTGCTGCTTATGTGGAATAAATAAAAAATAAAACCAGTCGGTACCTGTGGGACCACATCTTGCCGCTTATCTGGTATAAATTAAAAAAAATAAAACCAGTCGGTACCGGTGGGACCACATCTTGCCGCTTATCTGGTATAATTTAAAAAAAAAAAAAAACAGCCTGTACCTGCGGGACCACATCGCGCCGCTTATGTGGAATAAATAAAAAATAAAACCAGCCTGTACCTGTGGGACCACATCGCGCCGCTTATGTGGAATAAATAAAAAATAAAACCAGCCGGTACCTGTGGGACCACATCTCTCTGCTTATGTGGAATAAATAAAAAATAAAACCAGCCGGTACCTGTGGGACCACATCGCGCCGCTTATGTGGAATAAATAAAAAATAAAACCAGCCGGTACCTGTGGGTCCACATCGCGCCGCTTATGTGGAATAAATAAAACATAAAACCAGCCGGTACCTGTGGGACCACATCGCGCCGCTTATGTGGAATAAATAAAAAATAAAACCAGCCGGTACCTGTGGGACCACATCGCGCCGCTTATGTGGAATAAATAAAAATAAAAACCAGCCGGTACCTGTGGGACCACATCGCGCCGCTTATGTGGAATAAATAAAAAAATAAAAACCAGCTGGTACCTGTGGGACCACATCGCGCCGCTTATGTGGTATAAATTAAAAAAAATAAAACCAGCCTGTACCTGCGGGTCCACATCGCGCCGCTTATCTGGTATAAATAAAAAAATGAAATAAAACCAGCCGGTACCTGTGGGACCACATCGCGCCGCTTATCTGGTATAAATTAAAAAACAAAAAAACATACCACCCACAGGTCTCAAACCTGCATCCTCCAAAAGCTCTGATTGCGAGTCTGAAACTTTACCACTTAGCTACGGAGCTGTCCTTTGAAATCTACAGGAATCTGCCTCATATCAGGAAGGACATGGAAGTATTACAAAAAAAATTTAAATCACCCGCTATATAAAAATACCGCATTTATCATCCGAGCAATGGAAATTTGATCCGTCTGTTCCTCTGGTGATGACCCATGGTCACAGACATACAGTAGTGTTCAGAATAATAGTAGTCCTATGTGACTAAAAAGATTAAGTCTAAAGCTTTTCTCTTAGTCTTGTCCATCCAAATTGGAAGTCCCAAAAACCAGTTTTATTTGTTATTATCTATCGTCCACCTGGTCGTTACTGTGAGTTTCTCTGTGAATTTTCAGACCTTTTGTCTGACTTAGTGCTTAGCTCAGATAAGATACTTATAGTGGGCGATTTTAACATCCACACAGATGCTGAGAATGACAGCCTCAACACTGCATTTAATCTATTATTAGACTCTATTGGCTTTGCTCAAAAAGTAAATGAGTCCACCCACCACTTTAATCATATTTTAGATCTTGTTCTGACTTATGGTATGGAAATAGAAGACTTAACAGTATTCCCTGAAAACTCCCTTTTGTCTGATCATTTTTTAATAACATTTACATTTACCCTGATGGACTACCCTGCAGTGGGGAATAAGTTTCATTACACTAGAAGTCTTTCAGAAAGCGCTGTAACTAGGTTTAAGGATATGATTCCTTCTTTATGTTCTCTAATGTCATATACCAACACAGAGCAGAGTAGCTACCTAAACTCTGTAAGGGAGTTAGAGTATCTTGTCAATAGTTTTACATCCTCATTGAAGACAACTTTGGATGCTGTAGCTCCTCTGAAAAAGAGAGCTTTAAATCAGAAGTGTCTGACTCCGTGGTATAACTCACAAACTCGTAGCTTAAAGCAGATAACCCGTAAGTTGGAGAGGAAATGGCGTCTCACTAATTTAGAAGATCTTCACTTAGCCTGGAAAAAGAGTTTGTTGCTCTATAAAAAAGCCCTTCGTGAAGCTAGGACATCTTTCTACTCATCACTAATTGAAGAAAATAAGAACAACCCCAGGTTTCTTTTCAGCACTGTAGCCAGGCTGACAAAGAGTCAGAGCTCTATTGAGCTGAGTATTCCATTAACTTTAACTAGTAATGACTTCATGACTTTCTTTGCTAACAAAATTTTGACTATTAGAGAAAAAATTACTCATAACCATCCCAAAGATGTATCGTTATCTTTGGCTGCTTTCAGTGATGCCGGTATTTGGTTAGACTCTTTCTCTCCGATTGTTCTGTCTGAGTTATTTTCATTAGTTACTTCATCCAAACCATCAACATGCTTATTAGACCCCATTCCTGCCAGGCTGCTCAAGGAAGTCCTACCATTATTTAATGCTTCAATCTTAAATATGATCAATCTATCTTTGTTAGTTGGTTATGTACCACAGGCCTTTAAGGTGGCAGTAATTAAACCATTACTTAAAAAGCCATCACTTGACCCAGCTATCTTAGCTAATTATAGGCCAATCTCCAACCTTCCTTTTCTCTCAAAGATTCTTGAGAGGGTAGTTGTAAAACAGCTAACTGATCACCTGCAGAGGAATGGTCTATTTGAAGAGTTTCAGTCAGGTTTTAGAATTCATCATAGTACAGAAACAGCATTAGTGAAGGTTACAAATGATCTTCTTATGGCTTCGGACAGTGGACTTATCTCTGTGCTTGTTCTGTTGGACCTCAGTGCTGCTTTTGATACTGTTGACCATAAAATTTTATTACAGAGATTAGAGCATGTCATAGGTATTAAAGGCATTGCGCTGCGGTGGTTTGAATCATATTTGTCTAATAGATTACAGTTTGTTCATGTAAATGGGGAATCTTCTTCACAGACTAAAGTTAATTATGGAGTTCCACAAGGTTCTGTGCTAGGACCAATTTTATTCACTTTATACATGCTTCCCTTGGGCAGTATTATTAGACGGTATTGCTTAAATTTTCATTGTTACGCAGATGATACCCAGCTTTATCTATCCATGAAGCCAGAGGATACGCACCAATTAGCTAAACTGCAGGATTGTCTTACAGACATAAAGACATGGATGACCTCTAATTTCCTGCTTTTAAACTCAGATAAAACTGAAGTTATTGTACTTGGCCCCACAAATCTTAGAAGCATGGTGTCTAACCAGATTGTTACTCTGGATGGCATTTCCCTGATCTCTAGTAATACTGTGAGAAATCTTGGAGTTATTTTTGATCAGGATATGTCATTCAAAGCGCATATTAAACAAATATGTAGGACTGCCTTTTTGCATTTACGCAATATCTCTAAAATCAGAAAGGTCTTGTCTCAGAGTGATGCTGAAAAACTAATTCATGCATTTATTTCCTCTAGGCTGGACTATTGTAATTCATTATTATCAGGTTGTCCTAAAAGTTCCCTAAAAAGCCTTCAGTTGGTTCAGAATGCTGCAGCTAGAGTACTGACGGGGACTAGCAGGAGAGAGCATATCTCACCCGTGTTGGCCTCCCTTCATTGGCTTCCTGTTAATGCTAGAATAGAATTTAAAATTCTTCTTCTTACTTATAAGGTTTTGAATAATCAGGTCCCATCTTATCTTAGGGACCTCGTAGTACCATATTACCCCATTAGAGCGCTTCGCTCTCAGACTGCGGGCTTACTTGTAGTTCCTAGGGTTTGTAAGAGTAGAATGGGAGGCAGAGCCTTCAGCTTTCAGGCTCCTCTCCTGTGGAACCAGCTCCCAATTCAGATCAGGGAGACAGATACCCTCTCTACTTTTAAGATTAGGCTTAAAACTTTCCTTTTCGCTCAGGCTTATAGTTAGGGCTGGATCGGGTGACCCTGGACCATCCCTTGGTTATGTTGCTTTAGACGTAGACTGTGTTTCATAATTATTGTATGGCCTTGCCTTGCAATGTGGAGCGCCTTGGGGCAACTGTTTGTTGTGATTTGGCGCTATACAAGAAAAAAGTTGATTGATTGATTGATTAATCCAGGTTTTGAGTATATTTCTTATTGTTACATGGGAAACAAGGTACCAGTAGATTCAGTAGAGTCTCACAAATCCAACAAGACCAAGCATTCATGATATGCACACTCTTAAGGCTATGAAATTGGGCTATTAGTAAAAAAAAAAGTAGAAAAGGGGGTGTTCACAATAATAGTAGTGTGGCATTCAGTCAGTGAGTTGGTCAGTTTTGTGGAACAAACAGGTGTGAATCAGGTGTCCCCTATTTAAGGATGAAGCCAGCACCTGTTGAACATGCTTTTCTCTTTGAAAGCCTGAGGAAAATGGGACGTTCAAGACATTGTTCAGAAGAACAGCGTAGTTTGATTAAAAAGTTGATTGGAGAGGGGAAATTCTTATACGCAGGTGCCAAAAGTATAGGCTGTTCATCTACAATCATCTCCAATGCTTTAAAATGGACAAAAACACCAGAGATGCGTGGAAGAAAACGGAAAACAACCGTCAAAATGGATAGAAGAATAACCAGAATAGCAAAGGCTCACCCATTTATCAGCTCCAGGACGATCAAAGACAGTCTGGAGTTACCTGTAAGTGCTGTGACAGTTAGAAGACGCCTGTGTGAAGCTAATTTATTTGCAAGAATCCCCCGCAAAGTCCCTCTGTTAAATAAGACGTGCAGAAGAGGTTACAATTTGCCAAAGAACACATCAACTGGCCTAAAGAGAAATGGATGAGTATTTTGTGGACTGATGAGAGTAAAATTGTTCTTTTTGGGTCCAAGGGCCGCAGACAGTTTGTGAGACGACCCCCAAACTCTGAATTCAAGCCACAGTTCACAGTGAAGACAGTGAAGCATGGTGGTGCAAGCATCATGATATGGGCATGTTTCTCTTACTATGGTGTTGGGCCTATATATCACATACCAGGTATCATGGATCAGTTTGGATATGTCAAAATACTTGAAGAGGTCATGTTGCCTTATGCTGAAGAGGACATGCCCTTGAAATGGGTGTTTCAACAAGACAATGACCCCAAGCACACTAGTAAACCAGCAAAATCTTGGTTCCAAACCAACAAAATTAATGCCTTGCAGATGTGAAGAAATCATGAAAAACTGTGGTTATACAACTAAATACTAGTTTAGTGATTCACAGGATTGATAAAAAAGCAGTTTGAACATAATAGTTTTGAGTTTGTAGCGTCAACAGCAGATGTTACTATTATTGTGAACACCCCCTTTTCTACTTTTTTTTTTTTTTTACTAATAGCCCAATTTCATAGCCTTAAGAGTGTGCATATCATGAATGCTTGGTCTTGTTGGATTTGTGAGAATCTACTGAATCTACTGGTACCTTGTTTCCCATGTACCAATAAGAAATATACTCAAAACCTGGATTAATCTTTTTAGTCACATAGCACTACTAGTATTCTGAACACTACTGTACAGTCATGAAATGACATGAGTGAGAAGCAGTGTGCTCTGATCATGTCAACATCTACTAGACAGGTGCGTCCACAGTGGACAGTTGTTAGTCCATGATTGTCCAAACACAGTAGGTGTTGTCCAGCTGGAATGTCCAGAATGACAGATGAGCACAGCTGCTTCTGTCAGAAGCCACGCCTTCTGTCAGTGGAGCGCACACACCCACGTGTCAGTGTGCGTGTTTGCAAACTCACACTCGTGGGGAACTTAGACAAATTTCACTGCGAGTACGACAGTGATTGTCACATTTTCTAAGTGCCAAGCAAGTGATGTTAGATGTTCATGCGTGTCACCTGTAATTCGGCCGACACCTGCCGCGAGAGGGTGCGATGGGTTCGCACAGCGGACACTTTGTCTTTCAGCCGCTGATGTGTGCAGATAGTTGTAGCAACAGGTGTACAAGGCGTTAGAGGCAGCTAGGATTTGACATGTTTTGCATACAATTCCTGCTTCATGTGCACTTCAACCAGACTTCACACTATGTGTGAAGGGGCCCTTACAGTCTTACTCTTATTGTAACCTTATCATCAATCAAGTCTTTCACCTCTGAGTGTTTTTCTCACCTTTGATTTCTTAATTTGCAAGAAATCCTATTTTCCAGTAATTAGTTTAGAAAGGAATGACTGAGAGTGGGCAGGGTGGCCGTCTCAGAGCTGTAAACAAAGTCATACTGGGTTTTTAACCTTCCAATTCTGTACCCTAATTTGTTATCAAAGGGGGACACTCCAGGCTCTATTTAGGGGTCATCGTTTTAATCGGAACAAAAACAATTTATTGGTGAATTATTGTTTTAGGAGGCAAAGACTGTCACGGGCTCGCAGCCTAATTAATGGCACAGGCCAGCTAAACACAGCCTCTGTAAAAGGGATACAGTGTGGTTAGAAGTGTGTCGCGGCACTGAGAGGCTCACTCCTGAGGTAGACGTGTGCATGTTTACATCAATAAATGTAAAGGAATTTTTAATATCAAATCAATTTTATTTATATAGTACCAAATCACAATAACAGTTGCCCCAAGGCGCTTTATATTGTAAGGCAAAAGCCATACAATAATTACAGAAAAACCTTAACGGTCAAAACGACCCCCTGTGAGCAAGCAGTTGGCGACAGTGGGAAGGAAAAACTCCCTAAAACTGACCAGTTACCTAGTTAGCTGCTTACCTTACCTTCCAGCTGTGGCTGGCACTGCGTTTCACTGAGACATGACAAGTAGATTGTTGATGAGGAGCTCATTCTGTAACACCCCATTTAAAACGGAGTTCAGGACAAACGGCCTCTGCTCACCGTCACTCTCACAGACTCCCACTGAGGTTGCAGGCTGGTCACATGGTCCATGGTCAGAAAAAGATCCCTGTTGGTCACCATCACTCTCCATCGGTCTCCAACAATTACAATATTTTTTAAGTCACTTGATGTTGTTGTATAAATCAAAACACTGTTTCTCTGAAAGTTAAAGATTTCTTTTTACTTCTCAGTGAGATGTGAAGATAAAAGGTCAATTTATTTTGTTTTCAGTCAATAGATGTTAGTTTGTTGCATCATTTCCGATCTTATCATTCACATGTGATCTATTTTGACACTGATTAGGTATCAGAGTGTGAAATGGATGATGTAGAAATCCGGCCAAACTTGATCATTTTTCTCTTCTGGGCAGTAGGGAGGCAAGTTATCCTCCAAAGAGAAGGAAATATACCTACACCTATGATTACACAAAACTTACCGGGGTTGATTAATTAAAACCAAGGCCCTTTACTGTTCAACACCCGCGTGCACATCTCTTTAGCTTAGGATTTTTTTTTTTTTCTATGCGGAAAAAGGGCTCCATTAATTAGCCTGTCACAGCCGGGCTGCTGCAGGGCTTAAACAAGGTCATTAGAGCATTTCTTTATCTGCACACCCACAGAAAAGTTATTTAACTGGTTCCACAGTAATCTGCATAAAATAGAGTGATGACTTCTTCATACGTCTGTGGTGTATTCTCCTGATATCTATACCATCTCAAACAACACAATCTACCATGTGACACCTGCAACTAGGGCAGGATGATTAAACTGATCATAACAGATCACAATAAAATATATATTGATAACTATAATACCCTTTGGACATTTATACTTGATGAGGACAATTCTCACATACTGTTAAATCTCGTGGTCAGTACAGCACCCTGTGGCACGCAGCAGTCAGCCTTGCGGGATGTCATCGGTACCACGGACAGAGAGAAAAAGAGCAGAATCAGTCGGCCAGAAAAACAACAGTAAAGCTCACATAATGGATTCAGGTGGACCAGTGAATTTTCGCTATTATAATCGAAATCCACTATAGGTATAAAATGGACAAAATCCATTATATGGATGTAAGAGATTAGTTACAATTAGGTGGCGCTGAATGATCTACGGGGAATTCCCAGCATCAAATAGGCTTATGTCTTTACTTGATTAAACACCTGACCTTGAATAGGGACCTGCTTCATTTAATGACCAGGTCAGAACTTTAGGGGGGAAAAAAAAGCGTTTAGGCTTAAATAAGCGGCGGCCATTATGTGCATTAAAAAGATTACATTTACTCAAGTCACTCTTTTTATTAAGTCCGCTGCGGAGTGGTACCTTAAAATCCTAAAGCCTGATTTATGCTTCTACAACTCCATAACTCTGTGGCCATGCAATGACGCTGACGTGTGCGTGACCCTTTTAAAGTTCTCCGTCGCATCTTAATGCAATTTACAGCAGGAACAGTGGCTTTTTATGGATCAATTTGTCCCTCAATTAACTCCACTCCTCTATACTATCATCAACCTCCAAACCAACAGTATGTACAATTTCCATTCATTTGAGTGTTTTTGTAGTTTTCTGTGTTGGTCATATTTGCGAACGTTTCTCTACTTGATCCATGATCAAAATGTAATCAGCATGCACACTGCAAAATGTTTTAAAATAAGATAGGAGAGGAACAAGTGCAACTGGAAAAGTGACCAATCACAGCCCTTGTGGTCTCCATCATTAAAGCAGGTGCGCATCAGGCTATGGAGAGGGTTCGCAGCCTGGGGGCTCTGATCTAAAGCGATTTGGTTTGTCACACTCAGGGACATGTGTGAAACTTAACACCATATTACTGTGCAGTCAGCAAGCAGCATTCAGTTAATAATCACTGGCCTTGAATTGTGCCCTGCCTCGTTTGGGTGGTGAGTCTGAGCACGGGTTGAAAAAAATAAAATACGGTACCCACTTTCCTTGAATCAGTGAGTGTCCATGCTGAACTTCATTTCATTCCTCTGTTAGTGGGCACGTCCAGACTGATCTGTCTGGCACATGAGAGGGGTTTTTAATAGAAATACATTACGATGCGACAGAATGTTTTGTCCAATTTGGGCAAAAATCCGTTATACAAAATACGGTATATACATTTTTTATTATGGTCCAGTCACACGGCACACAACGATTCCTGAATGAAGGGAAAAAGTAAAAAAAAAAAAAAAGTCACAATTCGTTGAGAAAAAGTGGATGAAAGAGCTTTATCACCAAATAGCTTGTGATGCAAGAGCGCAAAAGGGAAGAAAGAGGAACTTAACAAAACCGAAGCTAACGATCTCGACGCTTTAAACAAAATGCACCTGGAGCCACAGCTGGAGCAGTGTGTGTCTGCATCTCTGAGTTCCAGGACTTGGCGCTGGGACGGAGCTCATAGCACCTGAGTCCTGGAGAAACTGCAAGCAGAAGCTGTGGAGATCTGTGTGCACGTTGGTGGGACCACCTGCTCTGGTTCTTCGTTCAGAACAAAAGCGGGATCATCTCCTTCATCAGAATCCTCACTGTCTGAGGACACGCTGCGCACTCCGTCTCGCTCCAATTAAAAAAAAAAAAAAACAAAAAAAAACCTGGTGTTCCATGATCACTGCTGTATCACTGTACTACGTGACTTATATATATATATATACACGAGGTCTGTCCGTAAAGTATAGGTCCTGAAAATGCTGAAACCGACTTCTTCTGAAACTTCTCTGTTCTCTCACGACATCCTGGATCAATAGAGCCTGAAATGTGGAGGTTTTAAGCTTGAAACAGGCTGATGATGGCGCCTGAGAGCGCTGCACGACGTTTCGCACCGTGAAAAGTCCTTAAAGCGACAGAATCACCTCAAAATCTCTCATCAGCTGTTAAAATTTTCACTGAAAACCAGCTTAATTTTTCGAACCGTGTCCACTTCGATGTGTCTCACAGGTTTAGAAAAAATTTTGATCAAACAACGCGCCAGTCTCTCAGCAACTTCTCAGACAAAGGAATTCCGACGAGGGGCTGGACGACTCCTCCCACAAGGAGTGCTCACAGGCGAATGACGTCACCGACAGGCGTGGAAAAACTCACGCATGCGCACGAGGGTTCAAGCGTGTCTGACGTAAAAACATGAATGAAATCCATATAGTTTTTGAAAAAATAAAAAGGACCTATACTTTACGGACAGCCCTTGTGTATATATATATATATATATATATATATATATGTATATGTGTATATATATGTATATGTGTTGCAAGGATCTGTACACAATTCTTGGAAGCTGAAAATATCCCAGTTCTTGCATGGCCGGCATACTCACCGGACATGTCACCCATTGAGCATGTTTGAGATGCTCTGGACTGGCATATACAACAGCGTGTACCAGTTCCTGCCAATATCCAGCAACTTCGCACAGCCATTGAAGAGTGGACCAACATTCCACAGGCCACAATTGACAACCTGATCAACTCTATGCGAAGGAGATGTGATGCACTGCATGAGGCAAATGGTGGTCACACCAGATACTGACTGGTATCCCCCCCAATAAAACAAAACTGCACCTTTCAGAGTGGCCTTTAATTGTGGGCAGTCTAAGGCACACCTGTGCACTAATCATGGTGTCTAATCAGCATCTTGATATGACACACCTGTGAGGTGGGATGGATTATCTCAGCAAAGAAGTGCTCACTATCACAGATTTAGACTGGTTTGTGAACAATATTTGAGGGAAATGGTGATATTGTGTATGTGGAAAAAGTTTTAGATCTTTTGAGTTCATCTCATACAAAATGGGAGCAAAACCAAAAGTGTTGTTTATATTTTTGTTGAGTGTATAATCATCTGAATCATCTACTTTTTGCCACATGTACAGAATGGCTGGATTGTCATTCCTACAGTCATATTGTTTTTTTTAATAAAAAATATTAAGCGCACGCAGAGCTGCAGCTGTCACTGGCGCTGCGTTCAAGTACTGTCGGAAATTAGACAACTTTTTTGTTGTTTCAAAATCAGCAGTTTCTTGTGGCAAAATACTTAATTGTTTCCACACAAAAGATTAATTCTGGCCTATATAAGGTGCCTGAGCCCATTAAAGCTGACCCCCCACCCAGATAAAAAAAAAAATCCAAGCAAACAGGCTGAGTTTGCCCTGTAATTTCTGATGGTACTGGAAAGCAGCAGCAGCCTCAGTGCTCACAAACCGGCTTCTGTACTGTGTGAAAACATTCAACTGGTCGAACGCAGTCAAACTAAATAACGTTACAAAAACTAAACAAACGATTAAAAAACATCAAGAACGACACCAAAATGAAACACGGACGAACTGAGGTTTTCGTTGCCCTTTGTTCAAATTTTTCAGTGGTTTAAAAATCCTGATGAAGCGCCAGCTGCAGGAATGAAGCTGCGTGAAGGTTAAACGATGCTAGCGAAAGTCAATGAAAGTCCAGATTTTTTGTTTCGTTTGGGCTTCGTTGCCCTTCGTTAAGTGCCGTGTGACTGGGCCATTTCATGGAAAATTCTCCAGAAACATTGGGATCTTTAGCTTTTGTCCAGTGAGTGGGGATATCCGGTTTATACGATGACTGTTTAGGCGAGTTTTACTGTACACCTAAGGTATGAGTTCACCAGCAGTAAATCAACAGGGAAACTGAGAGAATACTAAGATGATCACCTTCAGCGAGAACTGAGCTTCACTAACAGACCAAGAATATAGATGAAGAGACCTGTTCTGTTGCAAATAAAATGAGTATGAGGGCTGTCCATAAAGTATAGGTCCTTTTTATTTTTTTCAAAAACTATATGGATTTCATTCATATGTTTTTACGTCAGTCATGCTTGAACCCTCGTGCGCATGCGTGAGTTTTCCCATGCCTGTCGGTGACGTCATTCGCCTGTGAGCACTCCTTGTGGGAGGAGTCGTCCAGCCCCTCGTCGGAATTCCTTTGTCTGAGAAGTTGCTGAGAGACTGGCGCTTTGTTTGATCAAATTTTTTTCTAAACCTGTGAGACACATCGAAGTGGACACGGTTCGAAAAATTAAGCTGGTTTTCAGTGAAAATTTTAACGGCTGATGAGAGATTTTGAGGTGATACTGTCGCTTTAAGGACTTCCCACGGTGCGAGACGTCGCTCAGCGCTCTCAGGCGGCATCATCAGCCTGTTTCAAGCTGAAAACCTCCACATTTCAGGCTCTATTGATCCAGGACGTCGTGAGAGAACAGAGAAGTTTCAGAAGAAGTCGGTTTCAGCATTTTATCCGGATATTCCACTGTTAAAGGAGATTTTCTTTAATGAAAGACGTGCGGACGGGTCCGTGCGTCGGGACGCAGCCGGCGCGGTGTGGCGGCACAGGAAAAACACCTCCGTGTTGATAACCATTTGTAAAATCCAGGCGGCTTTTGATGGCTTTCAGTGGAGTGAGTATATGAGAAATTGTTTAACAGCTGGACATGTTCCAACTTGTCCTTAAGGCTTCCAACGGAGGTGTTTTTCCTGTGGCGGAGCGTCGTGGCGGCTGCGAGCCGACCGCGCATCTTTCATTAAAAAAAATCTCCTTTAACAGTGGAATATCCGGATAAAATGCTGAAACCGACTTCTTCTGAAACTTCTCTGTTCTCTCACGACGTTCTGGATCAATAGAGCCTGAAATGTGGAGGTTTTCAGCTTGAAACAGGCTGATGATGCCGCCTGAGAGCGCTGCGCGACGTCTCGCACCGTGGGAAGTCCTTAAAGCAACAGTATCACCTCAAAATCTCTCATCAGCCGTTAAAAGTTTCACTGAAAACCAGCTTAATTTTTCGAACCATGTCCACTTCGATGTGTCTCACAGGTTTAGAAAAAATTTTGATCAAACAAAGCGCCAGTCTCTCAGCAACTTCTCAGACAAAGGAATTCCGACGAGGGGCTGGACGACTCCTCCCACAAGGAGTGCTCACAGGCGAATGACGTCACCGACAGGCGTGGAAAAACTCACGCATGCGCACGAGGGTTCAAGCATGTCTGACGTAAAAACATATGAATGAAATCCATATAGTTTTTGAAAAAAATAAAAAGGACCTATACTTTATGGACAGACCTCGTAAAAGGGATAGGAAGCATAGTGCCGTACTATGGCAGTATGCTAACCATACGAGAGGGAGAAGTACGAGAGACTGCAGAAATAAACACGAGAACATCGTCTGCAGTTTTTAACTTTCACCTCAAAGTCCACAACTATTTCCTACCACAAATTGTTTGAGTTTCTGGAGTGAAGAAATCTCTGGAAACGGATCAGAAAAAGAAGTGGGACAGGGTCATGAAAAACTTTGAAACTGCGAAAGTGAACTTAGGTCATCTAAAGCTGAGGAAATTGTTGGCAATAAAACAGCTATGATATAACTGAGGGTTTTAGTTGTCCTGATTGGTGGAGAAGGATGAGGAAATAGACACAGAGGCTCCTGATGTCAGGAGACGAACAAAATTGCCATCACTCGTAATAAGCTTTCACTCTCTCTATTTTCTTTCACGCGCCAGCCGCGTAGTAATCCACGATGGAGATGGGAACAAATCGGTCACGTGATACAATTTTAGAGAAAGAGACAAAAAGAACCTGATAAAACAAAACACAACAGAAAAGATAAAACCAACTAACAATGAACATAAAATACATACAGAAATAAATGTTTCCTGTGAACACCTAGTGACTCTTACACCTCCACTTCATCCCTGTTTTATTTAAGTTTAATGACAGTTTGTTTCGGTCCAACCATATTTTCAGTTTAATTTCTTCAGTGATTTCCTACAGAACTATCTGCCAAACTAGAAAACTGCTGCATCCTAGTAAGAGCAGAATACTACTGGATTGAATTTGAATAAGGAAATTTGTTTTGTTTTTTTTCCTCACTAAATGGATGCTGCACTCACTGCAGTTTATTGTCTGGAGTAGTCCCAGATTGCATTTCAGAGCTTCTAGAATTGAAACATTTTCGTGCAGGTGGTGTTGGGGGGTAATTTTGGGTTTCAGCTTTTTTTGTTTTTCACCACTTTCATCCCTGAATATGTCAATCGTGAGTCACTTTTGTGCAGATTAAAGTTACTAACTGGGACTCCTGTCTTGTTGTGAGAAAGAAACCAGAATCGTCCTCCGTTCTGTTCACACAGCTCCAAACGCTGCGCGGCTCTCTGCCGAGTCAAGTTAGAACGATAGAGTCCAGTCGGAATTAATAACTTAAAAGCGAAGCATTGTTTAAATCAAATGACACCTCTTTCCAAATGTTATAATACAAACAAACTGCAATCAATCAAAAATTATTTTCCTCCCAAAATGAGACGTCCTGTGCTGACGTGCAGCAGCCGGCTGAGCTCAGCTCAGAGGTACGGAGAGACATTCATGCCAAAATGTCTGAAAGGAAATGCTTTTGACAAACACTACAGATTTTATTTATTTTTATTTATGTCCGGAGATCAAGGATCCAGTGACCAATTTAAAACGTTGTTGACATAGAAAACCTGTAAAGCTGACTTTTAGTACACAGAAAATTCACAGAAGGTATCGATAAGCAGAATCGACAATGCAATCGATATTGATAAAATCTTATACCCATATCAATACCCATCCATATGGATCAATATGGAAGAGGTGTCATGAAAATATTTTTATCATGTTTTCATAGTCAGCATTTTAACGTTCTTTGTGTTGAAGCCATTTAAAGGTTTTTATTGATAAAGTGGATCTGGGCAACACTGCCTTATTTACTTACCTTATTATGACGTTATCTGTCTCAGTTTCATAGTAAAATGATGGAAATTGAGTTCTCGAGCTTCTATGTTCCACTAGAGACTTCATTAGAACAGAGGTTTGGAAAAATCAAGACCTACAAGGCAATGTGTGATCATTACTGGAAGCAGGTAATAGTCTGTGACAACTTCCCATGAAAAGCAGGCTTTTCTAAGCTGTCTGCAATATTTTTATCAGTGCTTAGCTTTCAAACCGTCAGTAAAGGCTAAATGGTCTCTCTTTAAGTTAACGTCTGAACTTGAAGGACTTAGCTGATTACATTACAATACAAATCATGTATAAAGCAAAAGACAAACTTCCACCTCAGCATGTCCAAAGTCTGTTTAAAATGAAGAACTCCTGTTTTTAAAGGAACACTATTATTTGATAAAAGATTCAAACTGCTGTAAAAAGTCACTGTGTTTGTGTGAAAAGTGTAAACATTTGGAACATCTGTCCTGAAAATATTGAATTATGTGGCACTCTAAGTCAGCTTTCAAAGACTTTATCAAAATAATATTATCTCTCGTTACAGTATGAGCAATTAAGTTTATTGATTTGGTATTGTTGATTGTGGTATTGGTTGTTTGTTTTTTTTTTTTATGGTCAGAGAGTGTATATAACCTTTTGCTTCTGACTGCACCCTTTCGGCCACTTGTGCTAACTGTAATTTTTGTTTTATTTTATTTTTTGTGTGTGTGACAAGGAGTTTTGTGTGCTGAATTTATTCATTCATTCAGCTGATATTCCTTATGACATCACACAGCCCTGGTGGGTAAAAACGGTCAGTATTCTGTTCACCTGCTGCTTGTTGGCAGTAATACATGCTGGTAAGTGTGTGTGTGTGTGTGTGCTGTTCTAGTTACGAGTGCATTCTGTTAAAATAAATCTGAGTATTTGGTTCCAGATTAAAGTTTACAGGTTACTAACATTCGGTCTCTTTTGTGGGAGAACACAGCTTCACTCGGTCTCATCTCACTCATGGACGTTTCAACCTGACGATCTAATTATGAATTTTTTTTTTTTTCTTACAAAACCATGATTGACAATTTAGTCTTAGCTTGTACCTGTGTGTCTTTGACAAATGAACTCTTACTATATTAAGATTTCTCAACTGTCAGACTTTTCTTCATGCTCACACTGGTGCCCATCTGTGCCTCGACAGTTTAAGTCAAATAACTGTCAAAATCCTGACGCCAACGCTGTGCCACTCACCGACTAGCACCATGTAATAATCCATGTCAAACTGTCCAAGCTTCAAAATGTTATCACCAGGCATCAAGACTTGGAACTTACCAAGAAACCTGGAAATTTTGAGACGGAGCACGTCACAGTGTGCGGAATGTAACGCTCTTTTCCAGTCTCTCTCTCTTCCACTCTCACTCTCTCCCTCTCTTTCTCTCTCACTCCCCCCCCCCTCTCTCGCTTTCTCACTCCTCACTCTCACCCACCCCCCGTGTGGAGGGGAACATTTGGGTCCCCTTTAATGTGAAAGTGTCTATAACGGGATTAAAAAAACAAATATGGAAAACTAGGTTGCCAGCCAAATCCAGTAGCCTGATGTCGGTATGGATTGAGAACTGGGATGGACACGTAGAGCCGAGGCCGTGCTGGTTTTCCTCACTACCGATCGCCTCAGCAGGTGATTTCACAGTTTGAACGTGACTTTAAGTCGAGGGGAGGAGCTCACCAATAAAACCAAGGCTAGAACTAAGGTTCCTCCCTCCCAATCGTGTAATTGTCTTGATCCTGTCAAATTCTGATGCGAGTCGCACATAAGCGGTTTAGCCAATCGCGGGTCACGACACAGCAGCAGGTATTGCTGATGCTCCATCAATGATAAGAAGAATAACTGTAATTGTGTCATATTCAGAGCGCTGGAATAAAAAATAGTGATTGTATTATGACTGACTGCATTATTCATAAGGTCGCAGTCTGCATGAGAAACTCAAAATCCACAGGTTTTTTTTTTTATGTGATGGTGAAATGCTGATTGCTTGTTGTTGCTTTGAATTTAATTGTTCAGCTGGTCCGCCTGGTGGGCAGATCTTGGCCAGTACTCTGAATAAGGCCAGCTATCAGCAAATCATTCTCTGGTTATTGGTGAATTCTTGACAAAAACATGAGGCATTATGCAGGTTGGATCTCTGTTTCTAAATCTGGCAGCTGAGAAATGTGTGCAGTCTTCTGCTTCCACGTGTCAGCTTGACAGTCACCACAATCTGATTTTGTGCAGCGAGTGTGGTCTGAATCAGCTGTTTCTACACAGGAATATGCATGTGGTGAACTTGTTTTCATGGTTGAGAAATGAACTGATTTTTGGAGGTTGTTCTAGCAATAGGTTTACAGAAAAATAGATGTATAAAGCTAAATTATTCAGTCTTTTAAATCACTGACTGACTCTTAAAGGTGCTATAAATCAGGCAGTCGTGTGCAACCATATCAGATCACCTGTGGTCACCCCAAGCAACGTGGGAGAAGCCAAAATAAAATACTGTTACGAAAGGTGCTACAAATTATCCTTGCCCCCCCCCCCATTCTTTTTTTAAGACTTGTATCTTCTCAGCCACTCCTTCCCAACCCTCCCCCTCCCTCCTCGTACTCTTTGAGCAGAAGGAACGCCAGTTGGAGCCTTGTAATTGGTTTCACATCTCTGTGTGGTTGAAGCCAGATGTATGTGTCCATCCACATTCCTGGTCAGAGGCATTTTTAGCCCTGAATGGAGTTTTGGGAGATTTTTTTGATTGTTGTCAGCTGTCTTGGGAAAAAAAAAATCATTAGCTGCAGTACATGGTAAGTAGTGAATACTGCTCTCTTTCTAAATGTGGGGAGGAGCAACAGTTTGACAGGGCGGAACTCGCACACATAAAACCTACATGCACGGTCAGTCTGGGAACATCAGCAGGACACAGAAAAGCTCAGCGCAGAGACACAGTATTACTTTATCCCCAACACAGGACGTCATTACACTACTAATCTTTACATCGAAAATTGTAGTTGGCTGCAGTATTGACGTGCAGAATGTGAGAGTATGATCAGACAATTTTATACCATCTGAAAGAACAGCAGTATGAACTTCTTCTTGCATCTCCTCCTGTTAGGGGGCGCCACAGCAGATCAGTCGTTTCCATTTCACCCTGTCCTCTGTATCTTCCTCTGTCTCACCCAGTGGTGGGCACAGTTCTGCTAACCGCTAATTAGCAAAGCTAACTTTTTTGTTAGCTGATGAGCTTTTCAGCTAACTTTGAAAACCATCAGCAGACCAATTATGTTCCGATAACGTCTAGACTGCCGTGTCACACCTTGACTATTTAGCCTGCGTATGCCGGCTGTATTTAAAACTCTGGCGTACGCTGTCATACATCTAATAAATTAATATAGCTGTCACACCTTGAGGATTATCCAGCATATGCTGACAGCCCTGTTTCAACCCAGTGGTTCTGATCGGTACTGCACCATGTGGTGCCCGTCAGAAACTGTAACAAAACATATTTTTTTATTTTCATTTTTTTTTTTTTTTTATCTTGGTAGACCATTTTCATTGTGTACAGAATGCTGATGAGGTTGTGGGAAATGCTGCCGTGAATGAATGAAGTGCCAGCTGCTTCCTGATCAGCGGAGCTTAAAGTAGCCGCTCAGTGCTTTCAGCTCCGCTGATCAGACCTGATCATCCGCTGATCAGACCTGATCATCCGCTGATCAGACCTGATCATCCGCTGATCAGACCTGATCATCCGCTGATCAGACCTGATCATCCGCTGATCAGACCTGATCATCCGCTGATCATCCGCTGATCAGACCTGATCATCCGCTGATCAGACCTGATCATCCGCTGATCAGACCTGATCATCCGCTGATCAGACCTGATCATCCGCTGATCAGACCTGATCATCCGCTGATCAGACCTGATCATCCGCTGATCAGACCTGATCATCCGCTGATCAGGTCATCACAGACCTGAATAATGAAACGCTGTGATGATTTAAACTTTTAAAGCGCCAGTCGACTATGATCAGGTGTGATCAGAATGACGTGCTGTGTGATTTGTCGGTGTGGTGATCACTGACAGCCACAGCACTTTAAGGCCCAATCTCAATTCTCTTTTGTACCCCTTCCCCTTGGCCCTACCCCTACCACTACACGTACCCCTTTAAAACAAGGGGTAAGGCGAAGGGGTATAATTAATTAGTAATTAAAATAATTAAATTAATTAGTAATTAAAATAAAAAATACTTGAAATATATCAGTCTGTGGAATGAATGTCTACATTATACAAGTTTCACTTTTTGAAAGGAATTAAATAAATCAACTTTTTCATGATATTCTAATTATATGACCAGCACCTGTATGTATGTTTATGGGCTGCATTTAGTTCTGTTAACATTATATTTCTTTTTCAAATTCTCCCTTTTTTTTTTTCATCCAGCCCTATTTCCTTTAGAAATTTCCTTGACAAATAATATCAGTCTATCAGGACTTCAGGTTATGTGTTACACATTTACATGTGTGTGTATATTTTCCAACTTCTTCTCATTTTCTGCCTCATTTTCTTATTAGGAGTCGAGTGTGTTCAGGGCTCCCTGTTTGTTTACTAAATACACACGTGTTACAGACCTTGAAATCCAACAGCAGGGGGCGCTATTATCCGAAGATTTCTGAACATACAAATTAACGTGCTTATCCTTTATCATGATTTTCTCCATTGTGAGATATAAGTGTCTTATCGTAGCGTTCATGTGTTTGTGCATTATAACGCCTCAGCGTACGAGCGAAGTTACGATATTCTTCAGAACGACAATATACACAACATGCATCCAGCAGCAGACACGTTGCTGTCATAGACAACTGTCTGTAAAGTTTTTTTGGCAAGTTATAACTTTCTAAAGAGCGTAATTTGTAATGAAAGCCGCTTACATTTGTGCGGCTCTTTCTGCGCCATGTTTGTTTCTGTGGAGACAGCAGTAAGCTCCTCCTACCCCTCCAAATGGAGTGTGCATCCAGATTCACTCCATTTGAAGGTGTTTGTACCCCTCCGCCTACCTCTCCACCTCACTCCAAAAAGAGAATTGAGACACTCCTCTCTCTTGTGCCCACGGAAGGGAAGGGGTAAGGGGAAGGGCCGAGGGGTAGAATTGAGATTCAGCCTAAATGTTTAAACAGCAGCCCAATAATCAGGCGTGATCACTCTGATCAATCGATCGGGTCATCTGATGGTCACACCATAGCGACAGTGCAGGAAAAACCACAGATGGGCTTGCTTTAAGGGTGATTCTTTAACTACGGGCACTATTGGCCTTGTAAATGTAATTTCCACCACACCATTGCCTTACAATATAAAGAGCCTTTGTGCCACTGTTTGTTGTGATTTGGCGCTATATACATGTGCTCTGATGTCACTGTTTATCTCCATAGAAACTACCCAAACAATCTTTCATACAAACTGTTTAAAGGGACATTACAGTGTTGTGGTGGAATTTACGGCAATAGTGTGGGACAACTACATTTTGTTTAAAAAAATCACAACAGTTGTATGACATTGAATACCCCAATTATGTTTTGATTATTTTACTGATATTATTCAGAGATATTTTGAAGCATTAGAAAAAATGTTTCCTTACCATTCATTTTTATCATTGAAGATCAAAAGTCTGGGTGTGGGACAAGCACAAAACGGCAATATTTGCATATAATGATGCTGAAAAAAGGTGAAAAAGTCATCATAGACTACTAGAACAAATTTCTTAACACACTTTCATTGTAAAGATAACTATAAAAGTGTGAAATTTCCCCTTTTTTCTGTTTTTCATACAATATGATCAAAGGACATAATAAGTGCCCGTAGTCTAAGAATCACCCTTAAATGCTGCTTTTCCAGCCACAAATTAAAGGATTTTCCGAGGTCATTTTCAAAAATCAGGAGCTTTATGTGGATTCATGTCCGTCTGTGATGGTGAATTGGACTGAAATGAACAGGTCAGATACTCCGTGTTTGAATGAAACAGTCGTTCTGCATATGGACTGCAGCTTTCAGCCCATCAGTGACCAGCATTAATGGATGGATTTAGACTTATGAGTAAATTACAAGAAACGTCTGCCAACAATCACATAACTTACCTACAACTTATGTCCAGCATGTGCCGAATGTACAAGTCACACGGTGCCACTCGAAAATTTTCAGCGTGCCCAGAATTTTTTGAGGAGCTCAGCTTATCAGGATGAACATCACCAAGTGTCAGCGTGTTTCAACGAGCTTCACCGTGCGTCAACTTGCTCTTAACTTATAAAAACTTACCCTTATTGGACTTATGCCAACGGTTTTTTAATACAGTAGGCATACGCTGGCTAAACCATTAAGGTGTGACAGGGCCTTAACATATTTTTGCGGGCATAGTGAATAAAACTTAACAGTTAAAGACATTTGTAAAGTCTGAAATCAAAGATTTTAGTACCTGCCTGTTACATGTTTTGTCGTAGAGAGACAGCAATGAGTGGCAGCGCTCAGTCCTCTGTCAGCAGAGGAGAGCTGGCTACCAGAGAGAAAGGAAGAGGGAGACAAAAAAGATCATTTATTTTCACACCATACAGACTTTCGGGCGTATCACATGAGTCATGCACAGGCAGACAGTTTTGACAGATGGTTAAAATAAAAAATAAAAAACTCATTCCAGACAGGTTGTTGAAATTAACGTCACCTCTGTCATTTTACAAAGTGAAAATATCAGCTATATGTTTTAGTTTTAAAGTAATGCACTAATTTTGAAGGGTTTAGCATTTTACAGACACACATGCCACAATGCATTATGGGAAAATTAGTTTCCTGTCATCAGTGGTTGCTGGGAAAACACACAAGTTACTGTAATGTGTGTCTTGGTTTTTACTCGTACAAATAAATCTGTATTTGAAAATATGCCATTTTTTCACTTGTAAAAAAACAAGGCAAGTTGAAAACTGAAAATTGTGTTTAAGTGATTCAGCACTTTTCACACTGCCATGAACACTGCCATCTACTGGATGGCCAGTAGATGGCAATTGTCCCATAATGCATTGCGACATCTGTGTTTGTAAATGCTAAAACCTCCAAAAATAGTGCATTACTTTAAAACTAAAACATATAGCTGATATTTTCACTTTGTAAAACGACAGAGGTGACGGTAATTTCAAGAACTTGAATTAGTTTGTTTAAAATTTTAACCATAAGTCAAAACTGTCTGCCTGTGCATGACTCCTGTCTGTATGGTTTGAAAATAAATGATTTCTTTATTTCTTTCATCCTTCCTTCCTTTCTTTCCTTTCTCTCTGGTCACCAGGTCTCTTTTGCTGAGATAAGGCTGATCTGAGACAGAAGCGCTGGCTTGTTGTTGTGTTAGTAGCTGCCGGTGTACTGAAGTCAATACTAAAAGTTATCGCTTTAGCTTTTAGCTGTTTTAGGGTTAACTTTTCAGTTAGCGGATTAATGGTTATCAAAGCTAACATTTTTCGTTAGCTGTGCCCACCACTGGTCTCGCCAACTACCTGCATAACCTCCCTTAGCACATCCATAAACCTCCTCTTTGGTCTCCCTCTTCTCCTCCTGCCTGGTGGCTTCTTCCTCAGCATCCTTCTTCCTATATACCCTGGGTCCCTCCTCTGCACATGTCCAAACCATCTCAGTCTCACCTTTATGACTTTGTCTCCAAACTGTCCCACCTGAGCTGTCCCTCTGATATGTTCATTCCTAATCTTGTCCATTCACTCCCAAAGAGAATCTCAACATCTTCAGCTCCGCCTCCTGTCTCCCATCCAATCATAGCTGGTCTCACTATAGTGTTGTAAACTTTCACCTTCAGTTTTGCTGATATTCTTCGGTCACAAATCACTCGTGCCACCTTTCTCCACCCACTCCACCCTGCCTGCACTCTCTTCTTCACCTCTCTACCACACTCTCCATTACTATGGACAGTTGACCCCAAGTATTTAAACTCATCTACTTTCACCACTTCTACTCCTTGTAACTACACTATTCCACTGGGCTCCCTCTCAT
>NC_047104.1:3557362-3617362 GCF_902500255.1 Thalassophryne amazonica
AATTGGCACAGGTTTTACGCTGGATGCCCTTCCTGACGCAATTCCACATTACATGGAGAAATGTGGCAGGGGTGGGATTTGAACCCGGAACCTTCTGCGCTGAAACCAAGCGCATTAACCACTTGGCCACCACCCCTGCGTCCTTAATAAAGCAAATAATTACTGAAATTGCCAAACCATTAACATATGTATTTAATAAATCATTTCAAACTGGAATTGTCCCAAATGGTATGAAAGTGGCAAAAGTGATACCTTTATTCAAATCTGGTGACAAACATCTTTTTATTAATTACAGGCCTGTGTCTTTATTGTCACAGTTTTCAAAGATATTGGAAAAACCTCACAATAGCAGGTTGGATAAATTTATAGAATGACACAACTTGATGACTGTCAGTATGGTTTTAGAGCAAAAAGGTCCACTGCACTGGCATTGCTCGATGCAGTAGAAGAGATCAATAAACATGTGGACCAAAGGGAAATAGTTTTAGGTTTTTTTATTGACCTATGAAAGGCTTTTGACACAGTCAATCACAACATATTATTTTAAAAGATGGAACTGTACGGGATCAGAGGGGTGGCTCTGAATTAGATTAAAAGCTGTTTGGAAAACCGGAAGCAGTTTGTTAAACTCAGGGACTACTGTTCTTCGTATCTGGGCATCGGTTGTGGGGTTCCCCAGGGATCTGTGTTGGGACCAAAGTTATTTATTTTATACATTAACAATTTATGTAAAGTTTTGGATGTGTTCAGAGCAGTTCTCTTTGCACATGTCACAAACCTGTTTTGTTCAGGAGATAATTTGCAACACTCCTGTGGGTTCACCACCTGCAGAGGGGGCCATGGGGGTCAGGTGTAGAGAGGATTAGGTGGCGGTCGAGGGCGGGTGGCCCGGCGGCCCGGTCCATGCTCACAGCCCCTGGCTGTTGGGACGTGGAATGTCACCTCACTGGGGGGCAAGGAGCCTGAGCTTGTGCAGGAGTTTGAGAGATACCGACTAGAGATAGTCGGGCTCACCTCCACACACAGCATGGGCTCTGGTACCCAACTCCTGGAGAGGGGCTGGACACTTCATTTTTCTGGCGTTGCCCACGGGGAGAGGCGGAGAGCTGGGGTTGCATTGCTTATTGCTCCCCAGTTCAGTCGCCATGTGTTGGAGTTCACTCCGGTGAACGAGAGGGTCGCGTCCCTACGCCTTCGGGTCGGGGACAGGTCTCTCACCGTTGTCTCGGCCTAAGGGCCGAGCGGCAGTGCAGAGTACCCAACCTTCCTGGAGTCCCTGGGAGGGGTACTAGATTGCGCTCCGACTGGGGACTCCATTGTTCTCCTGGGGGATTTCAACGCCCACGTGGGCGGCGACAGTGAGACCTGGAGGGGGGTGATCGGGAAGCATGGCCTCCCCGATCTGAACCCGAGTGGTGTTCAGTTGTTGGACTTCTGTGCTAGTCACAGTTTGTCCATCACGAACACCATGTTTGAGCACAAGGGTGTCCATAAGTGCACATGGCACCAGGACACCCTGAGCCAGAGGTCGATGATCGACTTTGTAGTCGTATCATCTGACCTTCGGCCACGTGTCTTGGACACTCGGGTAAAGAGGGGGCAGAGCTGTCGACCGATCACCACCTGGTGGTGAGTTGGATCCGCTGGGAGGGGAGGAAGCCGGTCAGACCTGGCAGGCCCAAACGTATCGTGAGGGTCTGCTGGGAACGACTGGCGGAATCCTCTGTCAGGGAGGTCTTCAACTCCCACCTCCGGGAGAGCTTCTCCCAGATCCCGGGGGAGGATGGAGACATGGAGTCCGAGTGGACCATGTTCTCCACCTCCATTGTTGATGCGGCCGCTCGTAGCTGTAGTCGCAAGGTTTCTGGTGCCTGTCGCGGCGGCAATCCCCGAACCCGGTGGTGGACACCGGAAGTAAGGGATGCCGTCAAGTTGGAGTCCTACTTATCTTTGTTGGTAGGTGGGACCCCAGAGGCAGCTGACAGGTACCGGCAGGCCAAGCGTGCCGCAGCCCGTGCCTTCACAGAGGCAAAAACTCAGGTCTGGGAGGAGTTCGGGGAGGCTATGGAGGAGGACTATTTGTCGGCCTGGAAGAGATTCTGGCAAACCGTCCGACGCCTCAGGAGGCGGAAGCAGCTCTCCACCGGCACGGTTTACGGTGCGGGTGGGGAGCTGTGGACCCTGACTGGGGATGTTGTTGGGCGGTGGAAGGAATACTTCGAGGATCTCCTCAGTCCCATCGTCACGTCTTCCGAAGAGGAAGCAGAGACTGGGGACCCAGAGGCGGACTCATCCATTACGCAGGCAGAAGTCACCGAGGTGGTTAGAAAGCTCCTCGGTGGCAAGGCTCCTGGGGTGGATGAAATCCGTCGTCTCTGGATGTTGTGGGACTTTTTTGGCTGACACGCCTCTGCAACATCGCGTGGCGTTCAGGGACAGTGCCTCTGGATTGGCAGACCGGGGTGGTGGTCCCTCTGTTTAAGAAGGGGGACCGGAGGGTGTGTTCCAACTATAGGGGGATCACACTCCTCAGCCTCCACGGTAAGGTCTATTCCAGAGTACTGGAGAGGAGAATTCGACCGATGGTCGAACCTCGGATTCAGGAGCAGTGTGGTTTACGTCCTGGTCGCAGCACACTGGACCAGCTCTACACGCTCCATCGGGTGCTCGAGGGTTCATGGGAGTTTGCCCAACCAGTCCACATGTGTTTTATGGATCTGGAGAAAGCGTTTGACCGTGTCCCTCGGGGCACCCTGTGGGGAGTGCTCCGGGAGTACGGGGTCCGGGGTCCTTTGCTAAGGGCTATCCCGTTCCCTGTACGACCGCAGCAGGAGCTTGGTTTGCATTGCCGGTAGTAAGTCAAACCTGTTTCCACTGTACGTTGGCCTCCGCCAGGGCTGCCCTTTGTGACCGGTTCTGTTCATTATTTTTATGGACAGAATTTCTAGGCGCAGCCAGGGTGTAGAGGGGGTCTGGTTTGAGAACCACAGAATCTCGTCTCTGCTGTTTGCGGATGATGTGGTTCTGTTGGCTTCGTCAAATCAGGACCTTCAACGTGCACTGGGGCGGTTTGCAGCCGAGTGTGAGGTGTCCGGGATGAAAATCAGCACCTCCAAATCCAAGGCCATGGTTCTCGACCGGAAAAAGGTGCTTTGCCCTCTTCAGGTCGGTGGAGTGTCCTTGCGTCAAGTGGAGGAGTTTAAGTATCTCGGGGTCTTGTTCACGAGTGAGGGACAGATAGAGCGTGAGATCGATAGACTGATTGGTGCAGCGTCTGCAGTGATGCGGTCGCTGTATCGGACCGTCGTGGTGAAGAGAGAGCTGAGTAGGGGGGCAAAGCTCTCGATTTACCGATTGATCTACATTCCGATCCTCATCTATGGTCATGAGATTTGGCTCATGACCGAAAGAACGAGATCGCGGGTACAAGCGCCGAGATGAGTTTCCTCCGCAGGGTGGCTGGGCGCTCCCTTATAGATAGGGTGAGGAGCTCGGAGTCGAGCCACTGCTCCTCCACGTTGAAAGGAGTCAGTTGAGGTGGCTCGGGCATCTTTTCCGGATGCCCCCTGAACTCCTCGCTGGAGAGGTGTTCCAGGCACGTCCCATTGGGAGGAGGCCCCGGGGAAGACCCAAGACACGCTGGAAGGATTACATCTCTCGGCTGGCTTGGGAACGCCTTGGGGTTCCCCCGGAGGAGCTGGGGGAGGTGTGTGTGGATCGGGAGGTCTGGGCGGCTTTGCTTGAGCTGCTGCCCCCTCGACCCAACTCCGGATAAAGCGGAAGAAAATGGATGGATGGATGGATGGATAATTTGCAACAATTATTATCTGATTTAGGATTGGAAATGATAAAGTTGAAGAGTTGGTTTCATATTAACAAGCTGTCATTAAATTGGTCTAAAACTAAAATAATATTATTTTGAATGATAAAAAAGACGCACAAATACAGTTAAATATACAAAGGGTAAACATAGAATGTGTCAAAGAGAAGAAGTTGTTAGGTGTGATTAATGATGAAAGAATCAACTGGAAAGCTCACATTCAACATATTCAAAAGAAAGTATCAAAAGGTATTGCAGTTTTAAATTAGGCTAAGCACATTCTTGATGGTAAATCACTACACTCTGTATTGAGCATCGATTGCACCTTACCTGACTTATTGTGTTGAAGTCTGGGGCAATAACTATAAAACTACAGTGCAAACATTATTCATCCTTCAAAAAAGAGCATTAAGAACAATCCACAATGCAGGGTATCGTGATCACACCAACCCATCGTTCATTGAATTGAAAATATTAAAACTCTACGATATTGAATTGAATTAAATAACCTTTATTGTCATTGTATAAAAAACACAATGAAATGTCATTTGGCAACACCCCTGTGCAGCAGCTCCCTCACAGATAAATTACAATATACAATAGACTATCACATATAAAATATATAGTCTGTTAAAAACTCAGTATAAATAAGATAATGAATATTAAATACATATTTTAAAGAATAAAACAGTGGAGGGAATATCCGGTGCAATAATAAAAACAGTGCAGTGTGATCCCCAGTGCGATACAAGTAGTCAATATTCTTCTAAATTCTTTAAATTCTATTCTTCTTCTAATATTCTAAAAGCTGTCCTTCAGTCTGTTTGTGCGGGCTCGGATAACCCTGAGCCTGCCAGACGGGAGGATGGAGAAGAGGGAGTGTCCCGGATGGTAGGGATCATTCGTGATCTTTGTGGCCCGTCCGAGAAGGCGTTTTGAGTCAATCTCAGCCAGGGATGGGAGCGGGCAACCGATGATCCGCTGAGCTGTTTTAATCACTCGCTGAAGCTGTTGATATGATAACGTTTAAGACTGTTCAATTGATGTACAAAGTGAAAAATAAGCAATTGTCATTTAGAATTCAAGATATTTTTACGCAAAGAGAAGGAATATATAATTTAAGGGGTTTGTATAAATTTAAAATTGTGGGTGCTCAGATGACCAGGCAATGCTTCTGTGTCTCCATTTGTGGCCCCAAAAAATGGAATAATCTACCTGAGGAACTTGGACGATGTCCAAATATGAACCAGCTCAAATATTTATATAAAGAAATGATGTTCTCTGAATATGTATCTGATGAAACAGGTTGAGTTTGTGTGTTGTATGAAGAGTCTGCTACACTTGAATCCTTACTACCAAAAATGTCTGGTGGTAACGAGCACGTAATAGGAGCTGTTTGGGAAATATGTGACTTCACTTCAGATTTTATTTGAAATGATCGTTCATCATCAGGCACATAGCCTGGTTTAATTTGACTGTATGGAGGGTGTAGGTGTTGATAAGTGTTGCTTCTGTCTACGACTTCTGGGCACTATGTGCATTGTTTTCTTTTCTTTCTTTTAACTACTTTGTCTATGAGTTTTTTTGTGTGTGTATGAGGTATTTTTGTTAAGCATATATGTGCCTGATAAATTAAAAAAAAATCTATAAAAAAAATATTAGTATTATTTACTCTCTCCATCATCCAGCCTTTTCTGTCTCTCATTTTCTTCATCAGCCCCTCAAAATATTCCCTTCACCTTCTCAACACGCTCCTCTCACTTGTCAGCACATTACCATCTGCATTTTTTTTACCACCCTAACCTGCTGCACATCCTTTCCAGCTCTGTCCCTTTGTCTCGCTAATCGGTACAAGTCCTTTTCTCCTTCTTTACTGTTCAGCTTCTTGAACAGCTCGCAATATGCCTTTTTCGTAGCTTTTGTCACTTTTCCTTTTTTCTTACGCAGCATCTCCTTGCACTCCTGTCTACTTTCTTCATCTCTCTGACTATCCTGATTCTTTTTCACCAGCCTGTTTCTCCTTATACTTTCCAGGACATCTTGATTCCACCACCAAGTCTCCTTGTCTTCCTTCCACTGTCCAGATGTCTCACCCAGTACCAGTACCAGATGCCTCACCCCGTGTGTCTCCCTTACCATATCTGCAGTACTTTTCCACTTGTCCAAAACTTCTTCCCCTCCATCCAGTGCCTCTCTCACCTGCTCGCTGAATTTCACACAACAGTCTTCCTCCTTCAGCTTCCAGCATCTGATCCTTTGTTCAGCTCTCACTCTGTTCTTCACCTCTAAAGTCATCCTGCAAACCACCATCCTATGCTGTCTAGTGACACTCTCTCCTGCTACCACCTTACAGTCTCTGATTTCTTTTAGCTTGCATCTCCTATAAAGAACGTAGTCCACCTGTGTGCACCTTCCTCCACTCTTGTATGTCACCCTGTGCTCCTCCGTTTTCTTAAAGTAGATGTTCACCACAGCCATTTCCATCCTTTTTGTAAAATCAACTACCATCTGTCCTTCCACATTCCTCTCCTTGATAGCATATCTACCCATTATTTCCTCATCACCTCTGTTCCCTTCACCAACATGCCCATTGAAGTCCGCTCCTGTCACCACTCTTTCATGCTTGGGCACACTCTCCACCACCCCATCAAACTCGTTCCAGAAATCCTCTTTCTCCTTCATCTCACAACCTACCTGTCAGGCATATGCACTGATGATATTCATCATAACCCCTTCAATTTCCAACTTCACACTCACCATCCTGTCAGTCACTCACTTAACCTCCAATACACTCTTAACATACTCTTCCTTTAAAATGACCCCAACACCATTTCTCTTCCTGTCCTCACGATGGTACAACAACTTGAACCCACCGTCTTTGCTGCTGCTCTTAAGCTGAGCAGATGCTGTACGATATTTTTAATCGTTGTACTTGGCTCCAACTCAAACTGTGCGACAAAACCACAGGGTGTAAAAGTTCAGAGCACACAATGTTCTCACACTGTACGGCCCGATGCTCTGATGCGATCTGACTACTCACATTGTACGTTCAAAAACCACACATCGGACTCGTATTTCCGGAAGCAAAATGTAAACGGATGCTTTTCTCTTTTTCTTTTTTCAAACTTTATTTACATTTCTTATTTTTACAAAAACTCTCGATAGGAGACATCAAAGATTTAAGAACAACAACAAAAAAATACAAGACTTTAAATGAGTTGGAAAAGAAACAGAAGTTGCTCTCCCAAAAAGATGATCACTGTTTATGCTCTCTCCGGGGTTTGCACATGCACAGTGCGAGAGACGCTTGTAGCACTGCTTCAACGATGGCTTCAACAGCTCGGAACCCTCACGATGGCCGACCAGAATATCAAACAGGTTTGATTTTCATCCGACCATATGATTGCCGATTGGGAGGTGGTCGTGAGAGGACGATGCGAGACGCGGGATTAAGCTGAAACTTGGTGCAATCCAAAAAATTTTCGCATGAGTGAAATATCGGCTGAAAAAGGGCCAAAACTTGCACAGTGTAAGCCCAGCTTTACTTCCCTTCCACTTGGTCTCTTGCACGCACAGTATGCTTCCTTTCTCCTCTCTGTCATGTCAGCCAGCTCTCTCCCTTTACCAGTCAGATTACCAACATTCAAAGTCCAGACTCACGTCCACCCTTCCAGTTTACCTCTTCTCCTGCTGCCTGTGGACACGTTCTCATCCTCTTCTTCTTTGTCCAGCAGTAACCCGTTATTAACCCGGGCCTTTGTCAATCCGGCGTGGAAATTCAGTTTGTATGCTGTGTCTTTATTTTCTCTTGGTTTACGCCGGGTACCCTTCCTCAGTATCAACACGCCTAATTCAGCCTTGATATGAATTTGTTGGTCAGAGATCAACACACTTGAAGTAACTGCTGAATATCTGCACAGAATTCTTGAGTGAATGATTTGTCTCCTTGGGAGAACCTTCAGATTGCTGCTAATTGCACTGAAATGCTTTAAACTCTTGGGATTGATGAGCTGAAGAACAGACGGAATAAATATGAAGACTTCTGGCTGATCTTGGCCTTTGATTGGTGGGCACAGTGTGACCGTTGGTGAGGCATCTGTAGCGATGCTGAGAGTTAGACGGGAGCCCGTGCTCTAAAGTGAGGATGTTGTGTTCTTGTGAGGAGGATGGGCTTCGCCCTCATATTCTTAAAGACTTATTGAGTGATTCTCCAGCCTGAGCTATTTCTGGCGTTTTGAAGGTGAAGCTTTGTCTGTGGTGAAATGGATTCATTTGAATGTCACCACACTCTTATTTATTCCACTTTTCTGTCCTGTGAAGCAGCTGTTTTTTTTTTTTTTCTTCTGTGTAGTGTGTGTGTGTGTGTGTGTGTGTGTGTGTGTGTGTGTGTGTGTGTGTGTGTGTGTGTGTGTGTGTGTGTGAGACCCCCATCCGTCCTTCCCGATCAGCCTACAACATCCTACTCAAAGCCAACTGACAGCTTCTGTCAGGAAGGGCCGACCACCAAAACAACACAAAGACAGACAGGCAAGAATGAAAGACAAATGGTGAAGACAATAACTGTGACGTGAGACACCAAGGAGACGGGGCCCCAACCATACAACATACCATGACAACCAACCACATTTGAACAAACAGTGACGGCAACAGCCTGTTGTCTAATTAGTGAGCATCCATAACCTAATCTAGAACACCGTAGTGTTAATCCCCTTAACTCATTCAGTGCCAGCCATTTTCAAAGTTCAGAACATCCCAGTGCCAGGATTTTTCAGCATTTGAGTGTTTTTTCAAGACCCATAGAAAATTGAGTTCTATGTCCATGTCAACAATAAACATACCAAAAGAAACTTCAGACTTTCCTTTATCATCAGAAAAAAAACATTTGTTTGTACCTCTTTCCATTCTTTAGTAATTGTCTGCAGAACATGGGTGGGTATCACTAAAAATGCTGATTTCTGACAAAAAACTGAGAAAATTGGCTTTTTGTGACAAGCAACATTTCAAGGAGAAAATGTCTTTGATTATAATTGTTTTTGCTTCAGTGACATCTCAAACATTATGAAAAGTGATCCTACTGTATAATTCACCAAAAAAAAAAAAAAACGTCAGGGGAGGGACTCTGTCTGTCTCTTCTCTCGGCGGCGCGTCTTTTCCCTCTGGCTCCCGCGTATCGGAGCTTTTTTTATTTTTTTCAAAAACCTGATGGATTTGAATCACGTGTGCTTGCATGAGCCTGTTGATTGCATCATTTGCTTGTAAGCAGCCTTTGTGTGAGGTGTGTGTCGCGCGCTCTGCATTTTTTCCTTCCAAGGAAAAAGATGGAACGACTGGAGCAGCGCGACTGCATCACAGTTTGACAGACAGCCAGGTGGAAACCAGTTGGAGTAGGAGCGGTACAACCGTAAGACGTCCGCACAACAGTGGAGAGCGAGCCGCACTCCGGTCCACACTCACACTGCTACCACCCACAGAATGGGTTCCCTTGTGATTACAACTCGAACTGATTTCCCCCCCCAGAAAAAAATGTAATTGGCGCGATAACGCGTCTTTGGCGCTGAGCATTACTATCTGAAAAGACACATTTAAGCGTCAATGGCACTCAATGAGTTAAGAGCACCCAAAAACCGAATTGTGGTGACAGCCACAAACATGCAACCATCCACACACAGAGACCCAGATCACAGCTAAATATCCAATCACAAGAGTACAGAACCTTACCATATGACATGGACTACTCCGGCACGTCAGAAGCCATGCGGCCGGCCGCGAGCACCTCTGGAAATGGGTCCAGGACGCAGGGCCCCGAGGGAACCAGGAGAAAAAGTGCAGCGAAGGGCACAGGGGCCAGAAAAGGCAGCCGCCAGAACCACCGGGCAGCACGGCAAACCAACAGGGGAGCTGCCCGACGGTGCCGGAACGCAACCCCAACACTACCCCTCCCCACAGAGGTACAGGGAGCAGCCCCATACCCAAGGGAAGCACACAGCGTGCCGGCATAGGCCCACCAATAGGGGGATCCCAGAACCACACCACCAGGGCCACGGTCCCCAAGGCGGGAGCGAGCAGCGGCAAGGGCGGGGGGGGGCAAAGGAGCCACCGCAATTGAATCCAAAGCACAAAGTAGGGACCACCGAGCCATACAAGGGCAGGGCTCAGCCCCCAGACAAGAGGCGAGGCCCAACCCCGGGGCCAGGAAGCGCACAAGGCCCCCCGACAGCCAGGCTCCCCCAGCGCAGCCAGCAGGGCTCCCCAAACCCCCACCCCGGATCCCGCCCCAAACACCAAAGCCCATGATCAGGAGACCGCCCGAGCTAGAGCGGGGCACCACCCCGCGGAGACCATGGCCCCCATCCCCCCAGCAGCCGCCAACTCCCCAGTGCCAACACCTGCGCCCCACCGCCACCACCCACCCCACAACGGGCCAGCAGCTCTTTTACTACGGTCTGACAAGGACAAAACTTGCTTCAACTTTTAGGTTACTCTGTGCACACATTCAAACACGTCATTGTTCTGCTCATTTGCAGGAATATTTACTAACTGAAGCGTCTGTGTGAAAGCGGATTCTGTGCTTGTCTCATTCCTGCTGCATTCACCATCACTTTTGTTGTCATCATCGAAAACAGCTCATAATGTTCGACACTTAAACATTTAGATGAAAGTTTGAACTGCAGCAGACAGAAATGAAGGTGACATCGGACTCTCTGCTTCTGTTATGCTGCTCAGTGGTGCTCAGGGCTGCAGCTGCTTTGTCAAGACACAATGGAGAAAAAAACTGCATGACTGCTGGAATGTGTCAGGATAAGAATCAGGAGAGGATCAGCGTGCACAATCCCAGAACCATACCTCAGCCAGTACCCGTATCAGCCCACATCAGTTTTGACCATAAAGATAGATCTATACTGCAGTGCTTACAAATGTGCCACCACAGGATCCACACGCCACCACTGAGGGGGTTAAATGTACTTGCAAACAATAGAAACCAATGAAAACCAATCACCTAAATTCTGGGTCTTTTAGTGAAGCTTAGGGCTAGTGGCCGGCGATCACCTTAGTATTTCTTCTGTTTTTCTTGTTGATTGATGCTGACAAATTATATAGTATTTTTTGTCTTTCTGATGCCCGATTCTGTTTTTTCTCTGTTTAAGGTGCAGCTCCATCCAGAGATGGGAGTTGTGTTTGTGTTGGCGACCCTCCTGTCCTGTGCACCAACAACAATTCTTGTATATTCGTCCGTGAATTGTTCTGTAATTTATGTTTGTAGCATGGCCCAAGCAGAGGGTCACCCCTTTGAGTCTGGTCTGCTTGATGTTTCTTCCTCAGAGGGAGTTTTTCCTTACCACTCTTGCTCTGTGGGTTAGTAAGGTTAGACCTTACCTGTGTGAAGTGCCTTGAGGCAACTCTGTTGTGATTTGGCGCTATATAAAGGAAAATGAACTGAAATTGAATTGAAATTGAAACTTGAAGAAACGGCGTTACATAAACATATCAGTGAAATCAGGAAAATAAATGAATTATTAGTACTTAAAGTTTTTCTTGCTTTGAATTGACCAGTACAGTGCAGCAATACATTCTGAATGCCCGGATATATGAGGAGGGTTGCATTATGGAGGGCATCCGGCTTAAAACAAGCCATAATTATCATGCAGACTAAGAATCAAATTTCTATACTGGATCGGACGAGGCCCGGGTTAACAACAACCACCACCGATGCTGTTGCTCAACAGGATGTGGGCGGAAATTGGGCTACAGCTAGGCAAAGAAGAAGAGGAGGAGAAGAGGAAAACTAGAAGGGTGGAAGTGAGAGTCTGGACTTTGAATGTTGGCAGTCTGACTGGTAAAGGGAGAGAGATGGCTGATATGATGGAGAGGAGAAAGGTAGACATAGGTAGACAAGTGGAAAGAAAGTAAGAGCAGGAGGTGGGTCCAAGTTGGTGTATCATGGTGAGGACAGGAAGAGAAATGGTGCTGGGGTCATTTTAAAAGAAAGAGTATGTTAAAAGTGTGTTGGAGGTTAAGCAAGTGTCTGACAGGGTGACAAGTGTGAAGTTCGAAATTGAAGGGGTTATGATGAATATCATCAGTGCATATGCCCCATAGGTAGGTTATGAGATGAAGGAGAAAGATTTCTGGAGTGAGTTAAATGAGGCGGTGGAGAGTGAACCCAAGCATGAAAGAGTGGTGATAGTATGGACTTTAATGGGCATGTTGGTGAATGGAACAGAGATGATGAGGAAGTAATGGGTAGATGTATGTAATGTGTAGTTGTATGTAAAAGTTTGGACACCCCTGATGATTTCCATGATTTTCCTTGATAAATCATTGGTTGTTTGGATCAGCAATTTCAGTTAAATATATCATATAGCAGACAAACACAGTGATATTTGAGAAGTGAAATTAAGTTTACAGGATTTACAGAAAGTGTGCAATAATTATTTAAACAAAATTATGCAGGTGCATAAATTTGGGCACCCCAACAGAAAAAATACATCAGTATTTAGTAGATCCTCCTTTTGCAGAAATAACAGCCTCTAAACGCTATAGCTTCCAGTGAGAGTCTGGATTCTGGTTGAAGGTATTTTGGACCATTCTTCTTTACAAAACATCTCAGGTTTGTTGGTTTCTGAGCACGGACAACCTGCTTAAAATCACACCACAGATTTTCAATAATTTCATGTCTGGGGACTGAGATGGCCATTCTAGAACATTGTACTTGTTCCTCTGCATGTAGATTTTGAGCAGTGTTTAGGGTTGTTGTCTTGTTGAAAGATCCAGCCCTGGAGCAACTTCAACTTTGTCACTGATTCATGAACATTGTTCTCATGAATCTGCTGATATTAACTGGAATCCATGTGACCCTCAACTTTAAAAAGATTACCAGTACCTGCACTGGCCACACAGCCCCACAGCATGATGGAACCACCTCCAAATTTTACTGTAAGTAGCAGGTGTTTTTCTTGGAATGCTGTGTTCTTTTTCAGCCACGCGTACGGCCCCTTATTATGTCCAAATAACTCAATTTTAGTTTCATCAGTCCACAGCACCTTATTCCAAAATGAAGCTGGCTTGTCCAAATGTGCTTTAGCATACCTCAAGCGATTCTGTTTGTGGTGCAGAAAAGGCTTTCTCTGCATTACAACATCATACAGCATCTCTTTGTGCAAAGTGGGCTGTCAGGGGTCGAAATAGTATGTGCATGTGCCAGTTTGTGCACGTATTATTCGAGTGGTGCACGTAATTTTATACTGCACTAGCACTTGTGCAAGGAACTTTATCCAAGTTTTATAAGCACCAGTAGAATGAACCAGTAAAGGAATAAATAGGGAAAAAAAACATTTCCAGTGTGTTGTCTTCCCTGCGTTTTATGAGTGACACACGGAGCGAGTTGCTGTGCTCTGTTTGTGTTTGCGCGCGCACATGTAAACAAAGAAAAGAAAAGAAACTAGCTTCGGTTCCTCTCTCTCTCTCTGCCCTCAAACTCTGTCATCATTGTGTTATAAACCAGTCACCATTTGTTTTATTATATATCTGTGTAGTTAATAAAATTATCTTCACGGACGATTAGTTCACGCGCGCACGTGAAAAAAAAAAAAAAACTGTCTGCCGCTGCTGCTCCCACTGCTGCTGCTCTCCCCTCAAACTCTCCCCAGAGAGGAAGAGTCTGACACATCAGAGGAGGAGTTTTAAGGTTGATATAAGACTGACTTTTGGTTGTGCAAGTAATTTTTTTGGTACTAGCACCAGTGCAAGTAGGTTAGAAAATGGATTTCGACCCCTGGCTGTATAGCTGAATGATGCACAGAGACACTATCTGCAGCAAGATCATGTTGTAGGTCTTTGGAGCAGGTGTGTGGATTGACTATGACTGTTCTCACCATCTCACCTTCGCTTCAGCTTATCTGAGACTTTTCTTGGCCTGCCACTTCGGGCCTTAACTAGTATTGTGCCTGTGGTCTTCCTTTTCCTCACTGTGTTCCTCACAGTGGAAACTGACAGCTGAAATCTCTGAGATAGCTTTTTGTATCCTTCCCCTAAACCATGATGTTGAACAATCTTTGTTTTCAGGCCATTTGAGAGTTGTTTAGAGGCTCCCATGTTGCCACTCATTAGCAGAGGGGAAACATGTGCAAATGGTCACCTTAGATACCCTTTCTCATGATTGGATTCACCTGTGTAAGGTCAAAGGTCATTGAGTTTACCAAACCAATTTTGTGTTCCAATTAGTGCTAAATGTGCTCAAATCAATAAAATGACAAGGGTGCCCACATTTACGCACCTGCATAATTTTGTTTAAATAATTATTGCACACGTTCTGCAAATACTAGAAACTTCATTTCACTTCTCAAATATATAAAAGTGTGTTTGTCTGCTATATGATATATTTAACTGAAATTTCTGATCCAGACAACCAATGATTTTAAAGGAAAATCATGAAAATTATCAGGGGTGCCAAACATTTACATACAACTGTATAAGAGTGGAGGAAGGTGCACACAGGTGGACTACATTCTGTGTAGGAGATGCAAAATAAAAGAAACTGGAGACTAAGGTGGTGGCAGGAGAGTGTAGCTAGACAGCATAGGATGGTTGTTTATAGGCTGACTTTAGAGGTGAAGAAGAAGAGAGTGAGAGCTGAACAAAGGATCAGATGGTGGAAGCTGAAGTAGGAAGACTGTTGTGTGAAATTCAGTGGGCAGGTGAGAGAGGCACTGGATGGAGGGGAAGAAGTTTTGGACAAGTGGAAAAGTACTGCAGGTGTAGTGAGGGAGACAGACAGGAAGGTACTGGGTGAGACATCTGGACAGTGGAAGGAAGACAAGGAGACTTGGTGGTGGAACAAAGATGTCCAGGAAAGTATAAGGAGAACGAGGTTGGTGGAAAAGAATTGGGATAGTCAGAGAGATAAAGAAAGTAGACAGGAGTACAAGGATTAAAGAAACCCTCACACAGTCGACTCTAGATCAACCCTGGATGTAGAGTTTCTCCATGTCCACCATCACATCTTGCTATCTTCCTCACCTTTGAGATTTTGCCACAAAACTAAGCTTGCTGCACTCAGCCATGTCTGCAAGTGTACGCATATCGTGAACCCACCTATGTCAGACAAATCTGAGTGTTGCACTGTCTAAGTAGGAGAAGAACACTGTGGTTGGCTTCAGATCAGGTTTTAGGTGGTCTGGTGTGGTCACTCTCTGCCGCCTCACAACAGCAGTGCACCAACACTGTGCCTGACCGCACCTCATTTAATGATGATACACGACACAGTAGCAAGTAGTGTACCTACTTACACAATATGGGTGTTGGGAGAGAAAATGATAATTGTATTGTTGGAAACTAGCAGTGACACTTACGCTGCATGTTACACTGGATTTAGGATGAGACTCAGGCTGTGTTCACATGCTGGTGGGAGAACAACCGTCATAGTGGATGTTATAGTGGAGTTCCAGTCGTCTGCAGCAGCAGACTAGGTGATAATGTGAGGCAGCATCAGTTTTAATTCTAATGACATAGAGAACAATTTAAGATAAAACAACATTCAGTCTTTTCTTTTCGCTGTGGTAAGTGGCAAAAGTAGTAAACTTTTGACAGCAAGTCTGGTCGCGGTGTGCAGTTGCTACGCTCACAACCAAAGGTGTTGGAATTTTCCATCAACTTCTCATTGAAAACGGGAACATCGGTTTACAGTTTGCCAATTACAGCCAACATGTGAATGCAGCATTAGAGTTTTACAGGTGGCATTTAAACAAAATACACTGAAGTTAGCTTATTTCCAGTTATAGCGGGTTGAGAAAATACATAGATGTATTTCAGTATCACTAAGTGAGAGAACAAAAGAAAAAAACGTGTGTGTGTGTGTGTGTGTGTGTGTGTGTGTGTGTGTGTGTGTGTGTGTGTGTGTGTGTGTGTAAAGATGATGGATAACAGAATAGTTCATGTGTTGTTGCTCTGACGTATTCCGTCACTGTGGACAGACTCGTAACACGCTCTGTACTAATGATACCGTTATTTTCAGTTTGAATTCACATACAACCGTGTCACCAAGTTCTCTGTTAAATGCTTTGTTAATTTGAATGGAGTTCTAATAGCATAAACAACACAATCCTTTCCTCAGGGGTGGGGGGTGTTTACTAAGAACACGTCACGTTTAACACCGTCCTCTGCTGTCTCCACAGGGGTGCCTCTGTCCACTCAGTGGGGGCCTCAGGGCTACTTCTATGCCATCCAGATTGCACAGTACGGTTTGAGCCATTACAGCAAAAACCTGACCGAGCGCCCGCCCCATGTGGAGGTCTACGATACAGCGGAGGAGAAGGACAGCCGAGCCAGTGCGTCCACCTGGAGCGTGCCAAAAGGCTGCAGTCTCAGCCGTGTCCACGACAAGGCCCGTGCGACCTCCATACGCCAGTTCAGCGTTCCAGGTAACTAAGCCTTCCTGCAGCCCAGATGGCCTGAGGAGAAGGAGCTTATCTCCTGTTATTCTTGAAGGACGCTCCGTGCACAGTGACACACTCGGACAAGCTGTCAGTGAGCGGTGAGTCACTGGCACTCTGCTAAAATAATGCCAGACAGACCTATCGCTGTATGACACAATCCTGATTAGTCAAAGCACATTAGAGCCAGCATCATTCATTTAATCTTTTCTCATTGACACAGTTGTACATTGTCACATTTGTGTCTGTAAATCTATTCTGATGATGTTCATTCATCGTCTTTATTGGTTCTGGGAGAGCCGATGGAGCAGGAACTCATGACACTGTGACTGACTGTATCATCTGCATATACACAACATTCACTCAAAACAACAATAATAAAACTCATATCCTGTGTTTGTGCACTGAGTGACTCCAGGTCCAAATGTTTCCTCAAGGAACCTAACGCTTTCATTTTATTTTAGTCCTTATAATTCTTCTGTAAGGTGTCCCATTTTTGTTTGGAATCATCACTTGTCATCTGAGTACTGCAGCCAATCTGCTCTGTGTCAGTCTGATCCCGTCAGATCTCAGAAGCTAAGCAGTGCGGGACCTGGTTAGTACTTGGATGGGAGACCTCTTTGGGACACCAGCGGCTATGTGTGTTTCTCCAGGTAAATCTGGAGTTGCGTCAGGAAGGGCATCCGACATAAAACTTGTGCCAAGTACCGATGCGGATCTGGCTCTATCCTCTGTGGCGACCCTAAACACAAAACAGGAGCAACCAAATGGACAACAACAACATGTGATCTGAGTACTGTAATTATAATTCACTGGAAGGTGGTAAGTCCTTCGGCTGCTCCCTTGTTTTCACTCGGGGTCGCCACAGCAGGTTTTGGCAGAAATTTAACACCGGATGCCTTTCCTGACCCAACTCCACATTACATGGAGAAATGTGGCAGTTTGAACCGGGAACCTTCGGCACTGAAACCTAGCACACTAACCACTTGGCCGTCACCTTGCACAGTTGTAATCCACAGTGTCCCCTACAAAACCAAAACACATAATTAAGTTAAACACCCACCCGAAATTAAATACATTTTTATTAAAGCTGGTTAAACACTCACCCGAAATTTAATAAATTTTTATTAAAGTTGGTTAAACACCCACCCAAAATTAAGTAAATATTGTGACCCCCACATCACCACCCCCACTCCCGTCTTACCTGTGATGATGTCATCAATGTGTGCCGATGATAGTCTATTGTGATGGTCCTTTTCACCACACTATCAAACAAGTGTAAACACTAAGACCTGAAATGCCCAACCAGTAAATATCACACAATTTACCTTTTAGGCACCACCCCGCGCCATAGTTGATGGAAAAAGGATGACAAGGATTCATAATATTCCTCAGTTGACCTCGTCCAGTTTTATTACAGAGAATGAGCCAAAGCAAATAACAGTCAGAGAGTCTCTGGGTTCATGCTTAGCTTGCCCTAGCAGTCAGACAGGTGTCTGGGGGCTGTGAGCTACTCTGAGCAGGAACTCCATCTATCTTTCCCTGAACCCATATATACTATCTGAGTTTTTTTTCTCAACATTTGCGTCATTACGCTAAGATGTTGTGTTCTTTCTCGTCTTGTATCCCAGTGCTGATCATGACCTAAAAGGAAATATACAAAACCCCCACCATCTTGCAAATGTCACTTCTGCCTCAATGAGAGAAACAACTTGACCGTCAAATTGACAGGTCAAATAAAAGGTTGAATATAGGATCATTTAAATATCCACTAATTTTGAGATTTGTTCTCCCAGGAGATGCTGAAAAAATATCATTAGATAAAAAATTAATTCTGGGGCCCCACAGGGCCCTAGACCCCGGCTCCTAGGGAGCTGTAAACCCCCCCCCCCCCCCAGACCCCCTGCAAATTTTCCTTGGATTTTACAGTTTGCATTTCACAGCCCTGAGATACACCAACGGAGTTTCAACTTGAACCACTTCCATCAAGACCACCAAGGTGAAAAATCCAGGAGAAATATTAAGCAGTTTAAGTTCACTGGAACAAAGTAGTTTGGTTCACAACTTTCAGTGAAATTGCAACCACCATATTGATGTGTAACTTAGTAAATATTTGTCAAAATTACAAGGTTTTTTTTCCCTGTGGAAAAATGCTAAATGTTAAGGATTTTATGAACACTTGAAATATAAAATTTAAATTTGTGCAATAGACCCCATCAATAACAAAGTTATAACTCCTAGATGTAAGATATATTAGTGCTGGTTTGTCTGACCTTACGTATCAGAAGCCTTTTAAACTTGCACTTAACTCTGCACTTTCCAGTTCACAGTTGTTGCCTCAAGTGGTGAGGTAATAACAGCTTGAGGTGCATCATCTGGGTCCAGAATTGGCTTTAAAGTACCGTAGCCCTCTTTGTTTGCATTCATGGATGCCGCGACAGTCAGCTGTAGGCATACTGTACAGATGATCCTATGATGCCGTGCACGAAGGTTATTTCCAGTCATGGGCAGTGACACATGCACTCCTGCTGTTAGCCAATCAGAAGCGTACCAGAAGTAGCATTCTTCAGAATAGATTTGGTGTATGTTTGAAGCGAACTAGCGTATAGATATTCTAGATATACTGCTGGTGAACCAGCTAGCATTAGCTAGAACAGTGGCTCTCACAAACATGTCACAGATGCAACAGATGACGGACAGATCTGGTGTGTTTAAGGTGTTAGACTACAGATTTACGTTCCACTGGGATTTGAGCTCTGATCACTGTATTCTGAATCCAGACTACTAATTGTTACTCCATTAAATCGTTGTGTCAGAGAAGAAAATTCTTGTTTTAAGTTGGTTTGAAATGTGAGGCAGGAAATGTTCAAATATTCCGTATAGCGAGTTTTCAGACTTGGCTGTCAACCATAAATAACCATCAACAGACTTACCTTTCTTTTTCACCTTTGAGGACTGGTTATTTTCAGACTAACTAAAATGTGATCCAAGTCAGACCCTTGAGGAGCCCTTGAGAGTGTAAAGTTACATTGTGGCTCATGAAGACTATTATTTGAGCTACACACACAAACATCTGACATGACCTACAACTGACTCCAAGACACCTGCTAGGTCTCAGGTGACCTTACTGTTTAAGGTGTGAGGTCAACCACTGGAGAGTTTTGTCCGGGGCCTGGCAGGAGTTTGTTGGTTCACAGTTCCTTGTTTTAACCAGTTTTTAAAATCCAGTGGTTTTATGTTTCTTTACAAGTGTCTGCTGTTCTGCATGAGAAATGGCTTTTAATAAATCAATACAACACAATCTTGTTTGTCATCTCAACGATGAGTGATGCTGATCACCACCTTTGTGCCAGGCTTTGGCTCGATTTGAGATCTGAGCCCAAACTGGTTAAATGTTGCAGTAGCCTGATTACATAAAAAGACGTCCTGAGTGGATTGTAAGTGATCTCTGCTAAACACTGTAGTTTTTACACTGACGGTATCTACAAAGTCCACTGGCTTTTCAGAGCCAGTTGTCACTGGTTTTATTCGGAGCTCTGCCCAGAACAAACTCCTTATCAAGATCCCTTCATTCAATAAGATAAAACCGCTTCTGAATATACAGGATGTTACAGTTTTTAAACAGACTAGCGTGTTGTCTGTGGGGATCCACAGGCTCTATATTTGGTCGTATTTATAAAATAAGTAGCTCACTTTTTTCAAGGGTGGTAATAAATTAAGTAAAGTTTCTATAATGAGTTGGAATGGTGTGTGAGTCCAGAATGTTTTTAGAAGAGGAACTCAACCCTTTTATTTCCTGTTAATTGTGTAATTTTTAATGTTAATTTACTGTCTTAATTTATTTATAGATTTAGTTTCTTTTTATCATATACGCGCTATTATTATTTTATTTTTACTTCTGTTTTCTCATTTGATTTTTTTAAATGGGCCACAAATAAGTGTTTTCACTTTCTTGTGTCATCCATGTGTTTTTCACGTATTTACAATTATATTATGTACTTACACTGAACTTACTAAATAAAATCATGCGCCACACTCACGCTTTTAATATACAGATTATTTACTGCCCCCTGCTGGAATGGCCTGTGAGTTCAGAATGTAGTTAGATGCATCCATTGTTCAGTGTCATTAGCTAATTGCAGCTTCTCTAAAAATATTCATCCTGTCAGTGTGCCGTTTTGGCAGCGCTCATCCTTGACCAGAAATATATAAGCATTCTAAACAGCAAATGTCAGCTTTCCATAGTTTCTCTGTGATTGAACCTACACACATGCATGCACACAGCATTTTTCTTTCAGCATTCTGCCGCAAGCAGGTACTTCTAATTTTAGACAGGCAGAAACAGAGATGGTGGAGGAAGACATCAAAAGCACTAAATGCTCTCTCCTTCTAGTCCCCGTCAGTACTCTAGCGGCAGCATTTTGAATTAACTGAAGGCTTTTCAGGGAACTTTTAGGACAACCTGATAATAATGATTTACAGTAAGCCAGCCTAGAGGAAATAAATGCATGAATTAGTTTTTCAGCATCACTCTGAGACAAGACCTTTCTAATTTTAGATATAATGTGCAAATGCAAAAAAGCAGTCCTACATATTTGCTTAATATGCGCATTGAAGGACATATCCTGATCAAAAATGACTCCAAGTTTTCTCACAGTATTACTAGAGGTCAGGGTAATGCCATCCAGAGTAAGGATCTGGTTAGACACCATGTTTCTAAGATTTGTGGGGCCAAATCAAATCAATTTTATTTATATAGCGCCAAATCACAACAAACAGTTGCCCGAAGGCGCTTTATATTGTAAGGCAAAGCCATACAATAATTATGGAAAAACCCCAACGGTCAAAACGACCCCCTGTGAGCAAGCATTTGGCGACAGTGGGAAAGAAAAAGTCCCTTTTAACAGGAAGAAACCTCCAGCAGAACCAGGCTCAGGGAGGGGCAGTCTTCTGCTGGGACTGGTTGGGGCTGAGGGAGAGAACCAGGAAAAAGACATGCTGTGGAGGGGAGCAGAGATCAATCACTAATGATTAAATGCAGAGTGGTGCATACAGAGCAAAAAGAGAAAGAAACACTCAGTGCATCATGGGAACCCCCCAGCAGTCTAAGTCTATAGCAGCATAACTAAGGGATGGTTCAGGGTCACCTGATCCAGCCCTAACTATAAGCTTTAGCAAGAAGGAAAGTTTTAAGCCTAATCTTAAAAAGTAGAGAGGGTGTCTGTCTCCCTGATCTGAATTGGGAGCTGGTTCCACAGGAGAGGAGCCTGAAAGCTGAAGGCTCTGCTTCCCATTCTACTCTTACAAACCCTAGGAACTACAAGTAAGCCTACAGTCTGAGAGCGAAATGCTCTATTGGGGTGATATGGTACTATGAGGTCCCTAAGATAAGATGGGACCTGATTATTCAAAACCTTATAAGTAAGAAGAAGAATTTTAAATTCTATTCTAGAATTAACAGGAAGCCAATGAAGAGAGGCCAATATGGGTGAAGTATGCGCTCTCCTTCTAGTCCCTGTCAGTACTCTAGCTGCAGCATTTTGAATTAACTGAAGGCTTTTCAGGGAACTTTTAGGACAACCTGATAATAATGAATTACAATAGTCCAGCCTAGAGGAAATAAATGCATGAATTAGTTTTTCAGCATCACTCTGAGACAAGACCTTTCTAATTTTAGAGATATTGCGCAAATGCAGAAAAGCAGTCCTACATATTTGTTTAATATGCGCATTGAATGACATATCCTGATCAAAAATGACTCCAAGATTTCTCACAGTATTACTAGAGGTCAGGGTAATGCCATCCAGAGTAAGGATCTGGTTAGACACCATGTTTCTAAGATTTGTGGGGCCAAGTACAATAACTTCAGTTTTATCTGAGTTTAAAAGCAGGAAATTAGAGGTCATCCATGTCTTTATGTCTGTAAGACATTCCTGCAATTTAGCTAATTGGTGTGTGTCCTCTGGCTTCATGGATAGATAAAGCTGGGTATCCTCTCCGTAACAATGAAAATTTAAGCAATGCTGTCTAATAATACTGCCTAAGGGAAGCATGTATAAAGTGAATAAAATTGGTCCTAGCACAGAACCTTGTGGAACTCCATAATTAACCTTAGTCTGTGAAGAAGATTCCCCATTTACATGAACAAATTGTAATCTATTAGATAAATATGATTCAAACCACTGCAGCGCAGTGCCTTTAATACCTATGGCATGCTCTAATCTCTGTAATAAAATTTTATGGTCAACAGTATCAAAAGCAGCACTGAGGTCTAACAGAACAAGCACAGAGATGATTCCACTGTCTGAGGCCATAAGATCATTTGTACCCTTCACTAATGCTGTTTCTGTACTATGATGAATTCTGAAACCTGACTGAAACTCTTCAAATAGACCATTCCTCTGCAGATGATCAGTTAGCTGTTTTACAACTACCCTTTCAAGAATTTGTGAGAGAAAAGGAAGGTTGGATATTGGCCTATAATTAGCTAAGATAGCTGGGTCAAGTGATGGCTTTTTAAGTAATGGTTTAATTACTGCCACCTTAAAAGCCTGTGGTACATAGCCAACTAATAAAGATAGATTGATCATATTTAAGATCGAAGCATTAATTAATGGTAGGGCTTCCTTCAGCAGCCTGGTAGGAATGGGGTCTAATAGTCATGTTGATGGTTTGGAGGAAGTAACTAATAATAACAATCGGAGAGAAAGAGTCTAACCAAATGCCGGCATCACTGAAAGCAGCCAAAGAGAATGATATGTCTTTGGGATGGTTATGAGTAATTTTTTCTCTAATAGTTAAAATTTTATTAGCAAAGAAAGTCATGAAGTCATTGCTAGTTAAAGTTAAAGGAATACTTGGCTCAATAGAGCTCTGACTCTTTGTCAGCCCAGCTACAGTGCTGAAAAGAAACCTGGGGTTGTTCTTATTTTCTTCAATTAGTGATGAGTAGTAAGATGTCCTAGCTTTACGGAGGGCTTTTTTTATAGAGCAACAGACTCTTTTTCCAGGCTAAGTGAAGATCTTCTAAATTAGTGAGACACCATTTCCTCTCCAACTTACGGGTTATCTGCTTTAAGCTGCGAGTTTGTGAGTTATACCACGGAGTCAGGCACTTCTGATTTAAGGCTCTCTTTTTCAGAGGAGCTACAGCATCCAAAGTTGTGCTCAATGAGGATGTAAAACTATTGACGAGATAATCTATCTCACTCACAGAGTTTAGGTAGCTACTCTGCACTGTGTTGGTATATGGTATTGGAGAACATAACAAAGAAGGAATCATATCCTTAAACCTAGTTACAGCGCTTTCCGAAAGACTTCTACTGTAATGAAACTTATTCCCCACTGCTGGGTAGTCCATTAAAGTAAATGTAAATGTTATTAAGAAATTATCAGACAGAAGGGGGTTTTCAGGGAATACTGTTAAGTCTTCAATTTCCATACCATATGTCAGAACAAGATCTAATGTATGGTTAAAGTGGTGGGTGGACTCATTTACCTTTTGAGCAAAGCCAATTGAGTCTAATAATAGATTAAATGCAGTGTTGAGGCTGTCATTCTCAGCATCTATGTGGATGTTAAAATCGCCCACTATAATTATCTTATCTGAGCTAAGCACTAAGTCAGACAAAAGGTCCGAAAATTCACAGAGAAACTCACAGTAACGACCAGGTGGACGATAGATAACAAATAAAACTGATTTTTGGGACTTCCAATTTGGATGGACAAGACTAAGAGTCAAGCTTTCAAATGAATTAAAGCTCTGTCTGGGTTTTTGATTAATTAATAAGCTGGAGTGGAAGATTGCTGCTAATCCTCCCCCTCGGCCCGTGCTACGAGCATTCTGACAGTGTGACTCGGGGGTGTTGACTCATTTAAACTAACATATTCATCCTGCTGTAACCAGGTTTCTGTAAGGCATAATAAATCAATATGTTGATCAATTATTATATAATTTACTAACAGGGACTTAGACGAGAGATCTAATGTTTAATAGACCACATTTAACTGTTTTAGTCTGTGGTGCAGTTGAAGGTGCTATATTATTTTTTTCTTTTTGAATTTTTATGCTTAAATAGATTTTTACTGGTAATTGGTGGTCTGGGAGCAGTCACCGTCTCTACGGGGATGGGGTATTGGGGGATGGCAGGGGGAGAGAAGCTGCAGAGAGGTGTGTAAGACTACAACTCTGCTTCCTGGTCCCAACCCTGGATAGTCACGGTTTGGAGGGTTTAATAAAATTGGCCAGATTTCTAGAAATGAGAGCTGCTCCATCCAAAGTGGGATGGATGCCGTCTCTCCTAACAAGACCAGGTTTTCCCCAGAAGCTTTGCCAATTATCTATGAAGCCCACCTCATTTTTTGGACACCACTCAGACAGCCAGCAATTCAAGGAGAACATGCGTCTAAACATGTCACTCCCGGTCCGATTGGGGAGGGGCCCAGAGAAAACTACAGAGTCCGACATTGTTTTTGCAAAGTTACACACCGATTCAATGTTAATTTTAGTGACCTCCGATTGGCGTAACCGGGTGTCATTACTGCCGACATGAATTACAATCTTACCAAATTTACGCTTAGCCTTAGCCAGCAGTTTCAAATTTCCTTCAGTGTCGCCTGCTCTGGCCCCCGGAAGACAATTGACTATGGTTGCTGGTGTCACTAACGTCACATTTCTCAAAACAGTCGCCAGTAACCAGAGTTTGTTCCTCGGCAGGTGTGTCGCCGAGTGGAGAAAAACGGTTAGAGATGTTAACGGGTTGGTGGTGTACACGGGGCTTCTGTTTAGGACTACGCTTCCTCCTCAAAGTCACCCAGCCGGCCTGCTTTCCCGGCTGCTCGGGATCTGCTGGGGGACAGCTAACGGCGGCTAAGCTACCTTGGTCCGCACCAACTACAGGGGCCTGGCTAGCTGTAGGATTTTCCAAGGTGCGGAGCCGAATCTCCAATTCGCCCAGCCTGGCGTCCAAAGCTACGAATAAGCTACACTTATTACAAGTACCATTACTGCTAAAGGAGGCCGAGGAATAACTAAACATTTCACACCCAGAGCAGAAACGTGCGGGAGAGACAGGAGAAGCCGCCATGCTAAACCGGCTAAGAGCTAGTAGCTGCACTAAGCTAGCGGATTCCTAAAAACAAAGTGAATAATGTGTAAATAATTTAGAGGTGATTCAGCAGAGGGAGTGCTTTAGTTAAGGCACGTGAAGATTACACTGTGAAAGAAATCGTTATCTAGTTAACTAGATCAATCTGACTGCGCAGATTAAACAGATACAGCAAAACACCGCTGTGCTCCAGAACAGGAAGTGATACAATACCGCAGTGAGAGCCAACCACCAGTAGAGGCAAGCAAGAGTCAACTTGCTTGCCTCTAAGTCACTACATTTTTCACTTATGGTAACGACAACATGACGCTTAAGTAAACTGACTAAACCAGTTGAACCACAAAAACACAGTATATCAATAACACTGACACTGTTTAACTAACACAAATCACAAACTCCCATGGTGCACTGTAGCACAGTGTAGATTGTTCACTGGTTGGCTAAAATTGCTAATTTCTTCAAAAATATTTGTCCTATCAATGTTTTGTTTTCACAGCATTAATCCTTGGCCAAAAATACAGTTGTTTGTAAAAGTTTGGACACCCCTGATGATTTCCATGGTTTTCCTTTATAAATCATTGGTTGTTTGAATCAGCAATTTCAGTTAAATATATCATATAGCAGACAAAAACACTGATATTTGATAAGTGAAATGAAGTTTATAGGATTTACAGAAATTAGGCAGGTGCATAAATTTGGGCACCCCAACTGAAAAAGTACATCAATATTTATTTGATCCTAAATAAATAAATGTTATGTCCAAATAATTCAATTTTAGTTTCATCAGTCCATGGCACCTTGTTCCAAAATGAAGCTGGCTTGTCCAAATGTGCTTTAGCATACCTCAAGGGACTCTGTTTGTGGCATGTACGCAGAAAAGGCTTTCAGTGCATTACAGCATCATACATCATCTCTTTGTGCAAAGTGTGCTGTATAGTTGAACGATGCACAGAGACACTATCTGCAGCAAGATCATGTTGTAGGTCTTTGGAGCAGGTCTGTGGATTGACTGACTGTTCTCACCATCCTTCGCTTCAGCTTATCTGAGATTTTTCTTGGCCTGCCACTTTGGGCCTTAACTAGTACTGTGCCTGTGGCCTTCCATTTCCTCACTATGTCAGTGGAAACTGACAGCTGAAATCTCTGAGATAGCTTTTTGTATCCTTCCCCTAAACCAAGGGTAGGCAACCTGTTCCAGAAAGAGCCATGAGGGTGCAGATTTTCTTTGCAGCCACTGACTCCACCAGGTGATTTCGCCATGAGGGTGCAGGTTTTCTTTGCAGCCACTGACTCCACCAGGTGATTTCACTGATTAACTGTTAATCAGTGAAATCACCTGGTGGAGTCAGTGGCTGCAAAGAAAACCTGCACCCTCATGGCTCTTTCTGGAACAGGTTGCCTACCCCTGCCCTAAACCATGATGTTGAACAAACTTTGTTTTCATGTCATTTGAGAGTTGTTTAGAGGCTCCCATTTTGCCACTCATTAGAAGAGGGGAAACGTGCAAATAGCCACCTTAAATACCCTTTCTCATGATTGGATTCACCTGTGTAAGGTGGTCAAAGGTCATTGAGCTTACCAAACCAATTTTGTGTTCCAATAATTAGTGCTAAATATATTCAAATCAATAAAACAACAAGGGTGCCCAAATTTATGCACCTGCCCAATTTTGTTTAAAGAATTATTGCATACTTTCTGTAAATCCTAGAAACTTCATTTCACTTCTCAAATATCAGTGTGTTTGTCTGCTATATGATACATTTAACTGAAATTTCTGATCCAACCAATGATTTATAAAGGAAAATCATGGAAATTATGTATGTAAGCATACTGAACGCCAGATATCAGTTCTCTACAGGTTTTGTGGATTGAAGACACGCGCACACACACAGAGGCCACTTGGCTATTGTAATATAGATTTTTCAGCATCAAAGCATCATAAATAGCCTGATTTGGGAACATAATATCTCAGTGCCTACACAGCAAAGTGATAGAAACACAAAAGACACAAATGTATTTCACCAGAGCTTCATTGAATCCCAGATTCATTCCAAAACACTACTACAGCCTTCCTCAGACTGTGGAGCCATCCATTATTCCTCATATTCTCCTCGATACAGCACTGATTTAAAATGTGATCTGTCTTAGCGTTCTTATTCCTTCACAAATGATGATTTTTTTTTTTTTTTTCTTTTCATTTATGAAGCAAAGTGAATCAAATATCAAATTAAAGAAGTGACGGTAATAAAAACTCTTAATTTCTTTCTTGAAACGTGTCACGTTGATGGCAACACAGACGGCTGCTGATGATCGATCAATCAGTTGTAAAATGATTGATTTTCTTATTAACAAGAAAACTGTCATCCTGAAATTTCCGTCCTGTTGGGACAGATGCAGGAAGATTCTCCCTCAGGGTTTGTGTGTGAGGCTTATTGAGGCTATAAAAGACGTTATGTAGGTTTGCTGCTTAAAATAAATTCTGTTTCAGATATTTAAAAAAAAACTCACCTTTATCAATTTAGGGTTGTTTTTGTAAAATATTAAATACTAAGCAGCCTTTTGCTCTTTGGTTTAATTGACTTCAAATGTGACTGTTCTTCACACTGTTGTCAACATGACAACCAGGTGCTTTGACCTGTGTAACCCTGAGGGAGTCTCCTGTCCGTCCTCTTGGTGTGTTGAAGTTACAGTCGACCCTAAAGCCGGCCTCTCGCCTGGCCGAGTCCAGTGCTGAAGCTTCCTGTGCAGCACCTCGGCACGGCTCGTGTGTTTCCTGGCTGGACGTCAGCACGCTGCTCCACATAGATCAGCACAGTTTTGGAAAGGTCATTTCAACTCATGCCTGTTTTGAACATCTTCCAGTTTTTTTGCGAGCTTGGCTGGACTGCCGGCCGTCTCAGCTACCTCAGGTTACATTTCCGGCGACCCGGTGCAGGTTCAGTGTGACTCGACATGATTTTTTTTTTTTTTTTTTTTATGCCTCAGATATTGAGAGTTGAGACCAGCTTCCCCTGTATTTGCATCATGTTGTGCTGAGGCCGATGTGGCTGAGGTCTTCTTCCAAGCACCGCGATTAAAAGCGACTTTTGCCGAGCGGTGTGCCTGCTCAGGAGGTCTGTGTGTGAAATGCTGACAGGAGGTGATGGGGGGAAACGAGCCCATGTACAGGGAAGTGTAGAACTGAGCCAAACTCAGCCGGGTGATTTGATTTTAGACACATCGCAGCACCTTTGCTCTTTGCACTCTGAAGATTTCTGTAAATGATACATTTTTAATCATCTAAATTATGAATGAATTTTGTTTGTTTTTGTTTTTATTTTTTTCAGGAAACCACTCAGAGTATGATATTAATGTGAAAGTAGCCTGTAGAAATAATTGATAGTCGTGGCCCGGGCTCCCACTGATCATCCCCTCTCTACTTCCACTTTCGCACGCTTCATTCTTCTTTTTAATCTTTCATTTTTTCCTCCTCGCTGTATCTGGGGCACCAGTGTTGAACAGCCTCTCAAATCCGCTGACAAGTGGATCAATCGTCTTTCCCCTTATAATAACCCACCGTCTACCATCTGCACTTTCCTGCATGAGCAGCGTCTGCCGCCGAGCACCTCTGTATGCTCTCTATCCCCTCACGGTCGGCTCATCGTCCCTGTTAAAATTAGCGAGGCGTTCTGTGGCGGGAGACGTACCGGAGTAATTACTGTCACCAGACTGATCCTTTTTCTGCTGGCTGATGCAGTCAGCAGGGACGGTGGATGAGTTGTACCGTGTGCACTGATTGCAGCTTTAGCCTTGTCACTTGGATCGTTGTGTCTGCACATGCATGACACATTTTGTACCTTTGTTCTCCAGCGTGCGTCTCCGGGTGCGTGCATATGCTCATACATATGAGGCACCATTGATGCTGACAAACTCCTAACTGCGTGTCATCTCCGTCTCATCTTGTGCTGCTAAGCAGCCAGAGCAGAGGAGGTGGAATCTTGTCTATATTCCCTGCCTATCTTTTATTGATGGCAGAGTAATCACAGGGCCAGAGTACAAATCCTCTTACTCTGTGCATTGCCTTAAGTAATGGATTTATGAGTGCATTAAAGAGCCGTAGTCGTGCAGAGGCCCCTGCCAGACTGGCTCTCTCCTTCACTCTCCTTCTGATCGACCGTCTTTGTGTCTCAGTCGGTCTACTTTTGTTTTCTCAGCATGTCTCTGCTGTTAAGGGAGACCTCTCTGCTTCAGTCATTCTCAGCTGGCTCATTCTTACTTTTTTTACCTTCAGAAGCATTTGAGGACTCTTCTATCAATCAATCAATCAATTTTATTTATATAGCGCCAAATCACAACAAACAGTTGCCCCAAGGCGCTTACAATCTCATCATCTGACGAGTCACGTACGATTCCTTTAACAGAAATGACACGCTGCACCTGCAGATATGGACATAAGGGCGCACTGCTTCATTCATGCCATTTCACGACTGGACGTCTGTGACCATGGGTCATCTACAGAGGAACAGAAGGATCATACTTCATGTCTACTCGATAAGAGGGATTAAATATTAGAAATTGCCAGTTTTTTTTCTTTGGTGTCCCCCCCAGGAGAGGCGCAATGTTGTCACACTTTCTAGGTGCTCGCACCATCACAAGGTTTCGTTGACGCTTGTCCGACCATATTTGGAATGTTGGAGATGGAATGTTTTGCAGTTCCCTATTTCTGTTTTGTTTTTTTGTTTTTTTTTTGCGCCCGTTTTTTGGCCAGTTCCTGTTTCTTTCACCCAACTTTGTGTTATGTGTGAAGGGGCCATAAGGAAAAACTCCCTGTGATAATAATGAGGAAGAAACATCAAACAGACCAGACTCGGAGGGCAACCCACTGCTTAGGCCATTCTAACAGTTACAAATTTTTTTACAGATTTTACAAGAATGTACAAGAACTTCTTTACAAACAGAAGAAACAAAAGAGCAACAAAACAGAGTCCTTAATTGAAATTAAAAAGATGTTTATTTTGGGTCTTTTGTCTCTGTGCCTCCAGATGGGTGGGCAGGGTTCCCTGAGATCTGTCCAACCTCCTGGAGTGCAGGGCCGGCATCTGTTGGAGGTCTGATTAGTGCTTCACACAGAGAGAAAAAGAGCAGTCAGTCAGCTGGAAATAACTCCACCTGAGGCATTAATTCACCAGCAGTAAATCAAGAGGGAATCAACCGGCACCTCGAACTGAGTTTCACTAACGGACCCAAAACTCTTATTATTACCTGTTCCACTGCTAATAATAAGAGTTAAAAGGAGAGGAAGCATAATTCTATACTATACCGGCATGCTAGTTATACAACAGGGGGATAGAAGCGTCTTTAGTCTGGTCGCATCCCACTCCCCAAAGATCTCCCAGGTCTCAAATCCCCACAGGTTTCCACTGAGGGCACGGCCTGTCTACAAGTCCAACCCATCCAGACAGTCGCCAGCGCCAGAAATGGTCACGCCAGGATACAGTGGAAGCCATTGCTCTGTCAGCGGTGCATCTGCCGGGCTGTTAGTGGTGGTCATATGCAGACTCTTTGTCCGCCAGCAGAAATCAATGGGCTAAAACAAATGAATAAGCTGCAGTAACACTGTAGAGTGACGGCGAAATTACCACCCAGGGAGACAACTGGTGCATCTCCACCTCTTCAAAGTAACCATCCATCTGCCACAGCTCGGTGAAATGTGGACGTCCATTTGGCCTTTTCCAGGTGCTGGGGTTCTTATCACTGACATATCTATCTGCTGGATCATTTCCTTATTTATTTCCTTCATTTCCTTTCTAATTTCTTCCATCATTTCCTCATCTTCTTCCTGATTTCCCCATTTACTCCTTTATTTCCTGATTTCCTTACTCATTCCCATCATTTCCTTTCCTTTATCATTTCCTCCCTCATGTCCTCATTTTCTCCTTTATTTCCTGATTTCCTTACTCATTCCCATCATTTCCTTTCCTTTATCATTTCCTCCCTCATGTCCTCATTTTCTCCTTTATTTCCTGATTTCCTTACTCATTCCCATCATTTCCTTTCCTTTATCATTTCCTCCCTCATGTCCTCATTTTCTCCTTTATTTCCTGATTTCCTTCCTCATTTTTGTATTTCTACAAGGAGACAGTAAAGGATGTGGTGCGCTGTGCTGTGTACAGGGACAAAAGCCCACACGGCCTAAGGAACAGTTTGACACATAGTAACTGCAGCTGTGTCCAAGGATTCTAAGTACCAAAGACATCCAGTCATCAGCTCAGGTCACTGGTTAGCATCCGCGAAGCACAGCGACCTTTGTTCTGCTGTAGAGGTGTCAGCATGGCCAAACACGTCTGTCTTACGGCTCAAGCCGAGCTGGGATAGATGTCAAAGGACCCAGAGACTCGTGGTCCTGTCATCACTGAGGCTGCTGTGGTTGAGGCTGGAGGATGAAACAAGCTTGAAGAACTTCACGGAACCTCCCCAGATGAGTTGTGGAGGAGGAATGTTGAGAAAGTGAGATGAGTGCTGTTGAAATCTATTTATTCAAGCTTTGTAAGTTGGAGACGCTTGTGCAAAAGTTGCTGCAGAGCCACTGTTTTTGTTTTTCTTTTTCTTTTTCCACCCCTCCAGTTCTTGGTTTTCCTTTTTCTCCACATTTGTCTTCACCCTGTCCTCATCCTAATTATGCTGCTGTACGTCTGCACCGACTCACTTCTGGAAATCCCAAGAGAGAAACCACACACACACAGACTCACTCTCTCAGTCTCTGTCTCTGTCTGAAGTTTTCCAGCTCTGTTTTAATTATGTGCGAGTGAATCTTGGTAACTTGACAAAAAAAATAAAATTCATGCTGTCATGGAATTTGCACAATCAGAGGTATGAATTATACAGTTAGACACACTTTGAGATGTTTGCAGAAAGTATGTTCTTCATCCACTTGCAGAAACATTAGAAAGTTGCTTTCCTTATGTCTCATTTTACCTCTCAACCCCCCCCCCCCACCACCACAGAGTCATCAGAAGGCGTGTCCCTCCCACTGGGTAATTCCAGAGACTTTATTCTCAGCTTGGACCTGAAGTTCATGTCAAACGGCAGTGTGTCTGTGGTCCTTGAAACCACTGAGAAGGGTTCGCCCTTCACAATCCACTACGTGACCAACACACAGCTCATCACCTTCAAAGACCGAGACATCACCTACGGCATTGGACTGCGAACTGCCTGGAGCACCTTGACCCGTGACCTGCTCACTGACCTCAGGAAGGGTGTGGGACTGTCCAACACCAAAGCTGTCAAGGCCACTAAGGTTGGCTTCATTCAGACTTGGTTTAATGTCTTAGGGTAGCCAAAGAAAACTGGACGTGTGAGTGGTCTTGTCGCGTTATTTTGATATCGATGTTTACAGACAGTAATATTATTGTCACCTAACCAGCATTTCAGTCATGAATGACATTTTCTGCATTTGTGTGTGGTTTCTCTCTCAGATTATGCCCAGAAGAGTTGTCCATTTGGTACTGCGTGGGCGGGGCTTTGTAGACAACATCACTATCTCCACTACCGCCCACATGGCTGCTTTCTTTGCTGCAAGTGACTGGCTGTTGCGCAACCAGGACAAGCGCGGCGGCTGGCCTATCATGGTTACACGTAAGCTGGGAGAAGGATTCCGGCCACTGGAACCCGGCTGGTACTCGGCCATGGCCCAGGGTCAGGCCATGTCCACGCTGGTCAGAGCGTACCTCCTCACCAAGGACCAGGCTTACCTCAATGCTGCCATCAAGGCGGTAGGACCGTACAAGGTGCCTTCAGCGCAGCGCGGGGTCAAAGCCGTGTTCATGAACAAATACGACTGGTTTGAAGAGTACCCGACCACGCCCAGTTCTTTTGTCCTCAACGGCTTCATCTATTCCCTGTTGGGTCTCTATGACTTGACAGAGACAGCCGGCGAGAAGCTCGGCAGGGAGGCCGGGCAGCTGTTCAGCCGCGGCATGGAGTCACTCAAAGCTATGCTGCCTCTCTTTGACACGGGTTCTGGGAGCATTTATGACCTGCGACATTTCATATTGGGCACTGCACCCAATCTAGCACGCTGGGACTATCACACCACACACATCAACCAGCTCCAGCTGCTGGCGTCCATAGACAACTCTCCCATCTTCAAGGACGTGGTCAAACGCTGGAAGAATTATTTAAAAGGCATCCGTGCCAAGCACAACTAACGCCTGCTGCTGTCTACATCTTAGACACTTTTCCACTGCAGGGACCAGATCCTGACGACTAACGTATCAGAAATTCTCAAACTAGTTCCAGCTTCAGGCTTGGGATGGGAATCGTTCACTGATGTTGTTGATCGGTCCTGTTCCCTTATTGATTCCTGGTCGTTTTTTTCTGTTTGGAAAAGACAGAGGTCGCCATGCATCTTCAGCATTCATGCAGCTCTTCTCCTTGTTGTTAGATGTTTGACTTCATGACACTGCTGGAGGTTTTGCAGAGTGGGACAGTCAGACATGTTAATGTCCCAGACACACGAGTCCAGTGGATTAAACAAACTGGAGCTGGTTTTTAGTTCCCGTTCCTGCTGCAGGCTCAGTTTCCTCTCAGTGTTTCCACCAGACTGGAACGATGTTGAAGATAAATGTGAACATGGGAGTACTGGTTCTGGTTCCACACCCTGTTCGACTCTTAGTTATCACTTAACTGTGTTTCAGTGCAGCAGAAGTGACGACGCGCTGGTTTGTGTTTAAATATTTGTCCGTTAGCGCTGACGGACAACGTAACGAGTATAAAACGGTGACGTCTGTCCAGCTCATAAATATGACCAGCTGAACACAAGCCACATCGCTGCACAGCTTTCACAAAATCAAATAGTTTTATAAAGTAAAATAAAATAAAATTCCACATAATTATAAATTAAAAATAAAATTCCATTTTAATGTCAACAGTTGACCAGCATGAACGGCTGTTTTAACATGTGCGGGGAGAAGAAAGAGGAACTTGATTTCTGTGCTGGAGGCAAATAAAAGCCAACAGTCAAAGCAGTGCGAAACCTCACGATCACGACACTCCAGCAACGAAACTTCAGAGGAAATACAATTTTCTCTCTGTAATTCAGAACAATTCACTGCTTTATTGGTGAAATGTTCCGTTTTCCTCTGGACGTGCTCCACGTCCTTGTTTTTTTTTTTAAATAAAACCATGCCCAATTCTCTGAAAGTGAAAACTAACATTTTCCAGAGTGTAAGTCGCCTCTGTTCAAAAATTGTCTCTAGAAGAGGGGAAAAAATACATTTATGTCACACCAAAGAATAAGTCTCATCTTTATTTATTTTGTATGTAGAACTCTGTTTTTGATGCAGCGTTTTTCTGGGTGCGACTTTACAAACAGGAACTTGAGGTCGCACATGTGCACATTTTTTTTTATCAGCTACTTAATTTGGGATTTTTGTGCATTGTTGAGTTGTTTTTATGAATATGCATATGTCGCTGACATATGAATGAGTGAAGGTCCTCACCATCTCACCATGTCAATTAGGTCCTTCACCCTTTTTTCAGTAAATGGTTCTGGGGAGCATTAGCATGGTTAAAACCCTTTCGCTTCAGCAGCACTGAACTGTAGCCCTCTTAACCCCCCGCCATTTTAAGCCGTTTTCTTTATTTGCCTCTTACAAGCCTGGAAAGTCCTCACCATCTCATTTAGGTCCTTCAGACTTTAAAAAAAAAATGTTCTGGGCAGCATTAGCATGGCTAAAAACCTTCAGGTAATTTACACACTAAATAGTCACTGAGCTGTCAAGGTGCGCGCTGCCTCTCACTTTAGCATTCCCAGTTTCAGTGTCGACTCTCTGCTGAATTCCTGTGAGATTTCCTCCATTTATGCAATATCTCCTCTTTGTCTTTTTTTTTTATTTATTTTTTAATTGAGACAAAAGGATGAACATACCACAGCAAAAACAACGTACTGAAAAACAGGTTAATCTCCTGCACTGCTGGACCAGGAAGTATTCAACATTTGAGATTTCCTGTTTCACTGTGGGCTTAAAATTTGGCACTTCCTGTTTGGGCCTCCCCTGTGCCATGAACGAGATTGCTCCGGTGCTGTTCATATTATTATTATTAACACCAAACATTTTATTTTTTTACGGTTAATAATCCCACTGGATTGTAAGTCTCAGGACCTCCCAAACTGGTTAAAACAAAACAAAAAACAAAACTGCGACTTAGACTCTGGAAAATATTGTATTTCAAAATAAAAGCAAAAACAGAATTTTTGTTTGTTTTTTTAATATTGCAGAACACCCTTGGTACTTTTACAGCCACTTTATTTTAGAGAACTCAGCCAGCGATGTAGAAGAATTTCTAATTCACCAGATGTCTCGTGGAGTTCAGTTAAATCAGTTGAGGTTGACTTGGTGGTAAAACTGTCTCCAGCAGGACGTCCATAAAAAATGGACTACGACTCTCCACAGACGGGACGCCAGTCCTGTGCAGGTTACTTCCCCATCTTAGGCTGGTACCTGTTTCCAGCTGGGTGAACTGGGACCAAAGGAAGCGTCTTGTCCAAGGACAGAGCTGGAGACAGTGATCAGGAATCAAACCCAGAACTAAACTTCTTATGTCGCTCTAATTTAGAAACTGACAAATAAAATACCTGCTCCTTCAAACGTTGTCCTGGTTCCACTGGTGGAAACATGTACCAGGTACTAAGTTCAAGTACTGGTTCCTGCAGTGGAGAAACAGCTGAAGAGTTGATGGCTCGATGAAAACGTGTTTGTCTGAACGGTTGAATGTCTGGAGCTGAAATAGTTACAGTATGTTTTTTGATTTCATGTGAAGCGTGCGTTCTGTCGAGGGCGGCGCCCCGCCCCCCCGCGAGCTGTCCTCTCTGAACATCTCCTGCAGCACTGACTGCAGCATTCCTCTCCTCACTTCCTTATGCTGCAGTTTTTATGTTTCTGTTTAAAGGGGGCGTGGCGTGACGTGACGAGGCGCTCCGACACATTCAGCTTTCACTTTTAACTGTTTCTTCAGACTTTTAAAATTTATTGAATCAAAGCTGAAAGTTATTGAATATTGAGGGTGAATTATGTGGAGAAGATTGTTGCCAAAAAGAAGAAACCACTTAACGTGAAATAGCTAAACCTCTGGAAGTATAATGTGGTTGTCAGCTTCAAAAAGAAAAAAAAAATTAAACTAAATTTAGGTTTAGATTTTTTTTTTACATTTGGCTGCCAGTTTTACACAAACACACTCATGTGCTCCAAATTCCATAGCAGAAGGTTCCAGTTCTATTCTGAGCTTGTTATTTCAATGAATGGATTATTTTATGTTTGTGCTGGACTCAGTTACAGTTTGGCTGAACCATCAAACATCACTTAAAATTTTTGGGACTGATGGTGGATCAATCGTCCGGCTGCACAGCAGAACGGCTAAGCTAATCCAGTTAGCACAAACTAGCCGGAGGTCTCTTCCACTGCCAGAGTGACTGTAGTGAGGAACAGCACGTGTACTCTGTTGGACCGGTTCTACTTACTGTGTAGTTGTGGTTCAGATTTCCACCTTCACTCAGACCTGTGGTTCCCAGTAGACAGTCACGAGGAAGGTGGTACAGTGGTCCCTCGCTATAACGCGTTTTTTTTTTTTTTTTAACAGCACATTGTGTTCTGCGTCCTTATCAGGCGGGCCGGTCGCGGCACCGGTCGGCATCACCGCGGTTGCTCTCACTGCCTCCGATGCGCTTACTGAGTCTGTGGGCTCGGTAAGCACCGCAGCGGGCCACTCGCAACACCCCCCTCTCTGCTGTGCGGAGCTGCAGACAACTCTGACAACAGGTCCAGAGACTACGCTCGCTGTTTTGATGCAGAGCGCTCTTGCAGCCCGCAAGGATAGACTTGCGGAAAAATCTGCAGCACTGCATGGTCTCGGTAACCGCAGCCGCAGAAAACCGTGGCCATGACTTGGATTCTTTGCGGGTCCCGCATCCGTGCCCCCGGAGGCAGTGAGCGAAGGGAGAGCACGCGCATTGTGTTCTGCGTGTGTCTGTTTATAATCTTCTCTCCCAGAAGAAAAACTAGAGTGTTTACACAGAAGAGAAAAGTGAGAAAATGTTAATACCTGTTTGAGAAAAGTGTATGAGAGTGTGAGTAGTGTGTAGTGACGGGTTTTACAGCCTTAAAACATCTATAATAATTGTAAAAACTAACGCTGACTAGTACTTAGTGGATTTCGTCTATCGCAGGTTATTTTTAGAACGTAACCCCCGCAATAAACAAGGGACCACTGTAATCAGGTTGCGTATGCCCGTGGACACCTGGGCATGCCGAGCATGTCGCGCCAGAGGTCATCTTCCAACCAGATTACAGTACAGACTTCTGCTTGACGTCTTTACGAGACGACGTGCCGGCGTTTTACTGTTTTCCCTCAGTTTGTAAGGAATTAGTTCTGCTCACACTGAGTAAAAACTCTCTGGAGGTCACCGCTGCTCAGTCAGGTACTGCATCTGCCACACTTCAGAACCACCTCAGGTCCTGGAGGGCAACCACCTGGGCATGCAACCAGTGCATCTCTGCCTCTCAAATGTAGCCGTCTGTCTGCCACAGCCAGCTGAGACCTGGGCGTTCTCTTGTCCTTCTGGGGTCTTCAACACTGAGGCACCTCTGAGCTGGATCATGACCAGAGAAATGCATCACGTGTCCAACATGTCGTAGCTGATGTTCCCTCACCGTGCACGTCAGATCTCTCATCTTAGTCTTCCTAAGTAACTTCAGTTGAGGCATGAGACCCGTTTCCACCGCAGTGCTGCAGCACACTCCCAGATTTCACAGCTGTTTCCAGGAACAGTCCAGTAATGAGCCTCCTCCACCTAGTGTTGGGTCAGCTGGGTCCTGACGGGTCAGCTGGGTCCTGATTGGTTAACTGTGTGTTGATATTTGTTGGTTCATCATGTTTTTTTATTTATTATTATTATTTTCCTTTTGTTTTCCTTTTCTTCTGTGGATGGAGGTGACATCTGTCAAATAAGAAATGACTCGAGTGTGAGACTGAAACATGAGGCTCCGCCCCCTCAGTGTGACAGACACACAGTCAAGCAGAGGAAAACAGAAAAACAAATGAGAGAGAAAATTAAATTGTCTGCTTTCACTTCCTGATCCAGTTCTTTGGGATACACCGTCGGCATCTAGTCCGTCTGGGGACCTGGATTTTGGACTTGGACCTGGACCGTACTGTGAGCTGGAAGTGCTTAAAGCTGATGTTTCTTTAATGTGAAACACGTAGCGAACTTTACTCTGATGTTTGGACTCAATGAATGTGGTTTAAAAGTGGTCCAAAATGGAAGGTGGACGTTTTATGGCGCGTATTTTGTTTGTTCCATCCATAAATACGTGACCGACGTACATCAGGACTAACGGACGTTTCTTGTGGGACTAAAGTGATAAAGTAACTAACCTACATTTTCACGCATTTGCATATAATGAGCTTAATTTTGTTGTTACCAAAGCCACTGATTCAAGGATTTCTACATTTGTATATTTTTGTGCAAACAGATTTAATTTAGAATTTAATGACACAACTCATTGGAGATGGTTAAAAAGGAAATTTGCTTTATGAGAATTTGCAGTTTTTGAAAGTCATTGAGTAGAAATAGAGCAAAGACATGATAAATATTTAAAAAAGAAATAGCTAACCATAAAAGGGGGTGTGTGCAACTAGAGATTAGTGTCTAGACTGATAAATGAGCCAATAGTTGCAAATCTCATAAAGTTTATATATTTTGTAATTATTATTGTAGTAACTCAGGATTTCCTGGCGATTTTGTTTTGTTCTTTAGATACGAACGCTGAGATCAAAACATGTTTTACTGCAAAACACAAATAAAAACAGTCACACAAAGTCACACTGCGTTGATTTAAATATATTTGATAACTGAAAATACAGTGAAATAACCTTCCTTCATGGTTACCATAGCGACAGGCCTTTGTGTTTACAAAATGAAGAGTTGCGGTGTTTGTTTACTAGCAAAGTGAACAACGAATAAAATGTTTAAATTCTGCAGTAAATCATAAAACTGTTCAGCAGCATCATAGAAACAAGTTTTAGTGGAAGAAACACCCAAGTTGAAGTGTTTTTTTTTTTGGGGGGGGGGGGGGGTGTCATATGCAGCAGCGTGTTTCGTAACAGAATCGGATCTCTGGGTCTGTTTTGTGACGTCCCTGTTTTTCAGTTTGTCATCTGATTTTCTGACACACAAAAGCACAAATAATCTTCACTGTTGCATGAATTTGTTTGATTCTTTTGCTTACTTCTGTTATTTTCCGAACAGTGTGTGACGCCTTCGTGAAGAAGCCGATGTGACTGTTCGGGATGAGTTCTTCACTTTGCCTCGTCTGTCCTGCTGTTCCTCCCAGACTTTAGCATTTGACCTTTGAGGTCAGATGTGATTTTTATGCAATAAGGTGTTTACCGAGGTCGTGACCCCGCAGAGTAGTTGGACAGACTTTTGCAGTTTAAGCACAATGTGCTGCCGCTGCCAGTTTTTTTTTTTTTTTTTTTTTTTAATTCTGAGGAAGACGCGTGTTTCTATCCAGAGTAAATCTTCATGCTTTAAAAGTTGCTTTTTAAAGATGTAAAAATAAAAGCATTTTTTAAAAAACAACAAAAAAAACCTCTTGGAGTTATTTCACCGTGTTTCTGTCTGTAGTCAAGATGACAGTTCAACTTTCACCTCTCCAGGTTGTGGCATTAAAAAAAATTACGAAAAAGATATTTTTAATTTATTTTACTTTCAGATGAAATTCCACCACATCCTGGATGACAACCATCTGGGTATAAAAGAGATCCATGCCAGCAGTAAGGTTTAAATGTGGGCGTGTCATTGATCTCCAGCCACTGTGGTCCTCAACACATCGGATCACGACCCGAGAAACGAACCACATGGACAAAACTAATGCTCCTCTGGCTCTTCCAGGGATGTTTTTTTTTTTTTTTTTTTGTAGGCTATCGGAAACTTTAAATTGTCCGTGGGTGTGAATGTGTTTGTATGTCTCCCTGCGACAGACTGGCGTCCTGTCCAGGGTGAACCCGCCTCACACCCTGTGACTGCTGGGATAGGCTCCGCCCCCTGTGACCCTTAACTGGAGTAAGCAGTTGAAGGTGTGTGTGTGTGTGTGTGTGTGTGTGTGTGTGTGTGTGTGTGTGTGTGTGTGTGTGTGTGTGTGTGTGTGTGTGTGTGTGTGTGTGTGTGTGTGTGTGTGTGTGTGTGAGTGACGCACAGGACACAAAGTATTAGATTGTCCGCTTAGTTTAGAAGCGACCTCCTAATCGACGGCTTTAGTCTTCACTTGATTTGGAAAAATGTCTGTCAAACGAGAAAAAGAACAAGAAGAAAAAAGAGACTTAAATCCTCTGAAGAAAGCCTTTAATTAACAGTAATCAGCCTGTGTCTGTGAGCGTCTCCGTGGCCACAGAGGCGTGGTGGGCGTGGTCTTTCCCTTGACAACACTGACACCTAGTGATCACAAAAGTGTTACAAATATCCGCCTTTTGTTTAAAAAGAAAGAGAACTTAATGAAATAATTCTATTTGTTGCCCAAATAAATAAATGCAGTTAAATAACAACAAATTTGAAAGTTGAAAAACAAATTGGAAACTGAATTCTAATTTCTCAAGTGAATAAATCAGGATGTTGCTGAATGGTGAGGTCATCATACCTAAAAATGTCACCTTGTGGGTGTAGGTTCACATGTATTTGGACACTTTTTTATTTTATTTTCAGTCACAGCATAAAGTTTGTAAGGTCTCAGAGGTCTACAGACAATTCCTTTGACTTCATGTTTGGTTTGTGCTCTGACTGTCAACTGTGGGACCTTATATGTAGACAGGTGTGTGTCTTTACAAATCATGTCCAATCAACTGAATTTACCCCAGGTGGACTCCAACTAAACTGTACAAACATCTCAAGGATGATCAGTGGAAACAGGAGGCACCTGAGCTCAATTTAGAGCTTCATGGTAAAGACTGAATACTTATGGACGTGTGATTTCTTAGTTTTTTATTTTTAATAAATTTGCAAAAATCTTAAAAAGCTTTTCACATTGTTATTATGGGGTGTTGTCTGTAGAACTAAGGGGAAAAATTGAATTTCGTCCATTTTGGAATACAATATGTGGATAAAGTGAAGTTCTGTGAATACTTTCTGGACGCTCTTTAACTCCCTGGATTAAAAACAGCATATAATGAGGATAAAGAGGTGAATATGGTGTGAAATTTGATGCACTGGATCAACAGAAACGACTTTGTTTTGCCAGTGTAATATCCCATAGATGTGTAACACACACACACACCCCGCTGGAAAGCTTCTGAACGGCTGTGATTCATCTTTCATATTTGCTGTCTGCCACCTGCTGGACACTGTGCACATTGCATACCACAGACCTGCAGCAAACGAGTCACACAACGTCAACAATTACGGGACGAAATGTAACACAGAACCAGATTTAATTGGTTGTGGACAGCGATAAAACTTTTCTTCTCTGCTGCATATTAGTGACGGCAAACTCGGAACTGTTCAGAAACATTACTCAACCTTTTTCGCAACATTACTTCAGAGTTTGAGACCAGGGGCCTCTCTACTATGAAGCGGGGTTACTGGCTTATCAGGGTAACTTCGGGAGTAAGTTGATGACGTGTGGAGTAACTTCCCGGTTAACCCGTACTACGAAAGGTGGATAGGTTTTGATCGAGGTATGCTGCCATGGCAATTTATGCTGCGTGCCAAACCTGCTCCGAGCAGGTTATGTTCTAGGTTAGCTTGAGGTTTTCGCTTAACCACTCCCTTTATAAGTACTGTCCATCCACCGTCAATCACTCCGAAGACAATGCCGGCCAACCTGGATGATCTGTTTGATATTGGGGCACAAATTGTGAGGGGCTCTCTTCGCAGGGCGAGGGTTTTTAAAGACCGCCAGAATCCGCTGACATACCCGGACAATATTCTCTATGAAAGATATAGATTCTCAGCCGAGGGAATTCGTTATCTTTGTCAGCTGATCGGGCCAGACGTCTGTAACATCACCCTTCGTACACTGTAAAAAAAGACTGTTGTTTTTACAGGAAAACACTGGTAGCTGTGGTTACCAGGGAATTCCTGTAAAAAATACAGCAGTTAAATGTACAAAAAAAAGAGAGCTCTTGTTTGTAGATTTTACAGTTCCTTTAATGTGAGTCAGCCGTGGTTCATTCACTGTAAATCCATATACATATTATGTCTGTAATGTTATCTACTGTGCTGCTGTATGTTTTACAGGAATTCCCTGGTAACCACAGCTGCCAGCGTTTTCCTGTAAAAACAAGTCATTTTTTACAGTGTAGCAATGCCCCGACAATCGAGCAGATAATGTGCCTTGTGCCTATTTTGCCAGTGGACAATTTATGTATTCCATCGGTGATGCTGAACATCTGAGCAAGAATACTGTATGTCGTATGATTCGCAAGGTAGTACTTGCTCCGTCTAAACTGTTGGATGCATTTGTCGTTTTCCCTGGCCATTTATCCGCAATGCAAATCAAATAAGGGTTTTGTGCAATCACGGGTAATTACTAATATCAAAATAGGTCTAATGCATGTCCATTAATTAGGCGAAGTGGGGCTTATCAAGCTATGAATATAAACCTACCGTTCTGAAGGATGTTGCTATTACATCTGAAATATTGACAGGATTAGGAATAGCAATCATACAGTCAAGGTAGCCTATTTAGGAACCATTAAATTAACCTAACATTTATTAGTAGGCCTATGCCCACTTCTGAATCGTGTTGCATCTGGGCGTAATTAATGAAAGAAGGTCATTATTTTACACAGACATTCCACGGGTTAATCATCTGTAACAGATTTGGGGAACAATTGAATTGTACCTAGGAGGTGATGGTCTAGTGGTTAAGGTGTTGGGCTTGAGACCAGAAGATCCTGGGTTCAAATCCCCGCCTGACTGGAAAATCACTAAGGGCCCTTGGGCCCTATTGCTCCCGGTGTGTAGTGAGCGCCTTGTATGGCAGCACCCTGACATCAGGGTGAATGTGAGGCATAATTATAAAGCACTTTAAGCGTCTGATGCAGATGGAAAAGTGTTATATAAATGCAGTCCATTTATCCGATTGCTTTATTGGCAGACGATGTGTTCGATTTCCCCTTTAACGTTAATTTAAATTCCTCATAGTTCCGCATAATAATCGTGCATTCTTCTTCGGTAAAGTAAGGTGACCGCGTCATCATTGAAAAATGGTGACGTGCTGCAACCCGCCCCTTTTATGTGAACGCGCACAAACTCCAATTAGGTTAACACAGGTTCAACAAATCAACATCTTATTCAGCGTCATAGTACCGATTAACACCACTTGAGGAAACCAGGTTTTGTCAACCCCGGTTTAAGAGGTTGACCCTGGGTTACATCTGAGTAAGTTAACCCTGCTTCGTAGTACAGGCCCCAGGAGATCCTCTGTTCAAATCCCTGCTTGACTGGAAAATCACTAAGGGCCCTTGGGCAAGGCCTTTAATCCCCTAGTTGCTCCCGGTGTGTAGTGAGCACCTTGTATGGCAGCAGCCTGAAATCAGGGTGAATGTGAGGCATTATTGTAAAACGCTTTGAACATCTGATGCAGATGGAAAAGCACGATATAAATGCAGTCCATTTACCAAAAGGAAGATCTGCTTAACACTGACCCCTGCTGGACACTTTATGAAAGTTCATCTGTGTCACAGATCACAGGATTTAGGTGTGTGTGGGGGGGGGGGGGCGTTCAGTTGTGTTTGCTAATGTCACAAAGAGCAAACAACTGCTTCTTTTTTTTGTAAGAAAGAAATGCAGTCGTCACATAATAAATATGTTCCTGATAACAAAGTGCTAACAGGAAACTGACAGCTGTTCCTGTGTGATGGAGGCCAGCAGGAGGCGCTATGCAGTAGTAGTCAGTAAACATCACTATCCAACAGCTAGCAGGACTCTGGCCGCAGGCCCAGAGCCGGGGTTTGGGCCTTCAGGTTAGAGCATCCGCCTCCCACACCGGAGATCATAAGTTCACATCCCGAGGGAGGCGAGTGGGAGGAGTCAACAACAACAACACAACGTAGAAAACAAGAGTACAGCTGCTACATCTGCACAAGAACCTGAGATAACTGAACTCCTCCATGTGGGGCAGCAACTCGCCCCTGGGGACAGTCCCACAGAGGATCATGGTCCTGGATTTGGAGGTGCTGATCCTCATCCCAGTCACTTCACGCTCAGCTGAGTGCACGTTGGAGGTCACGGTCTGATGAAGCCAACAGAACATCATCATCTGCAAAAAGTAGAAAGCTGCTGTCTAGGACTTCTTCTCCATTATGACAGAATATCTCCTAGTGATTCCAGTTTTAGACTCCACCCAGTGGCAGGTAAGCTACGTGTTGGTGTTCCTCTCAACAGGACTCTGTGTCGGTTCTTTGCTCCTCAAGTCATCCGCTGGCTGTTTCCTAATTCTCTGAGTATTCGTTGACCACAGGTTGAATGTCTTTGCAGCTTATTATGAGTTTCACAGTCCATTAGGTTTTTTGCTCTCTGTGACGTTCCTGAGTATTCACAGCATGTCCAGTGAGATGGTGGACATCAGAACCAGCCTCTGGTATGTTTGGTGGTGTTTAAATTGGGTGTGAAGTTTCCAAATTCTGGCTGCTACACTGTCCAGTCCTTCCACAGACTAAGTCTTATGAAGGGGTTTGGAAGCAAATGGTTTTGATGCCTTGGTTGGTTTACTGTCCTTGATTCCACCGATGAGGCTTGTGGGGAAAGTGACGAACCTGTTGAGTCATGTCGCTGGAGTGATGTTCACCTCTGAATCCTCGGCCTGGACAGAGGTGTTTGGAGATGCAAATACCTTTGCTGGAGAACAAAGGTCCATGTCTTTAAGGTCCTGGTGCTTCCTGTCTGAGGTTATTGTGAAACCTGGATGCTAACCAGTGACTTCAAGCGGTGAAGTCTTTGGTGTGCGATCTCTCTGGAGGATTCTAGGGTACCGTGGTAATGACTTTGTGTCCGATGAGCCGTTAATTTTGCAGACTTAGGTGTTCTACTTACATTGTCAGGGAACACCAGCATTGGCACTGCGGACGGGTAGCGTACACGCCCCTGATGATGATCCGACACATAGGTGCCTCATTTGTTGAGGACTCCAGTGACCGAAAACGTCTGAGGGGACATGATGGCTACATCCCTGCCTGTTGAGACTCAGGGCGGCGCTCAGCTTGCGTGTTTCAGGATGGTAACTTGGCGTCTTCCTAGCGTATTATTATGTGGTGGTTCTTCCTTCTCTTTGAAAGAAGACCAGGATTCCTGGCGTGAGTTGAACATAGAGTAGAAACATGCTGTGATAGTCTAAGGTTTGTAAAGTGTCACTTCATAACCGTGTTAATGTTTCACTCTGATGATGTCGTTCTTGTCACCAGAGTGGATCCTCAAGTGTTGAATTTCAACTTTTATCCAAACACAAGTCCAAAGTACAAACGGTGCAAATTCAGCCTGGAGCTGCTTTGAATCCAGAGACGCACTCGTCCTGAGCGGAGAGACCGTCTCAGAGTGACGTTCGTGACCTTGTCGTTTGTACCGTCGGGCTGTTGGCAGGCGCGTCGGTCAGCACTCGGTGATGATTTACACATTAACTAACCGCTGGAGCTACGGATCGAACCAAACCTGCTCCACTGTTGCTTCGTTTCTTTGCTGAACCTGCAGTGTGACGACCTGCCTGCAGGGCGGCTCCTCTGAGGCGGCAGAGAACGATGTCCCATCACGTTTTGCTGCATATAAACTCCTGTAATATAAACAATGACATGACCTGGAGGTCAAAGGTCAAGAATATCAACAGTGTCAACTTCAAGCGAGCCATCGCCACAAAACTACCTGTCTGACCACGTTTTTTACTTTAATGAATGTTTCTGTCATTTGGACACAACTTGGCACCAAAATAAGCTCATTCAAAAAAAAAAAAAAATCAAAGGACATCTGAGAGGAGGAGTCGTGACACGAGAAGGAGCCGATTTGCAGCCTCGTTCCCGTGGCTGCGGTTCGTCTCACTCTAACTTTGGCTTTCTGGATCTGCACCGACATCACTTCTAGCGTCTGCTTTTAAAAGAACGCAGACGGCTCTGCTCATGAAGCTTCACTTCCTCGCTGAGTGACGACACATTTCTCTGAGGTTTTTTGCTCCCTTTTAAAGAGATTTTGGGAGTTTTTAGATTAAAGCGGCAAATGTTTTGCTCATGTTTTCATATTCATCATCTGGTTAGAGTCACCGACGGTCTTCCTCAAGAATACCAGCACCGACATTCTGGCAAAAAACAAAAAACAAAACCACTTCAGTCTCATATATGAGACGGTTTTGTGATGGCAGTAATTAAACCATTACTTAAAAAGCCATCACTTGACCCAGCTATCTTAGCTAATTATAGGCCAATCTCCAACCTTCCTTTTCTCTCAAAAATTCTTGAGAGGGTAGTTGTAAAACAGCCAACTGATCATCTGCAGAGGAATGGTCTATTTGAAGAGTTTCAGTCAGGTTTTAGAATCCATCATAGTACAGAAACAGCATTAGTGAAGGTTACAAATGATCTTCTTATGGACTCAGACAGTGGACTCATCTCTGTGCTTGTTCTGTTAGACCTCAGTGCTGCTTTTGATACTGTTGACCATAAAATTTTATTACAGAGATTAGAGCATGCCATAGGTATTAAAGGCACTGCGCTGCGGTGGTTTGAATCATATTTGTCTAATAGATTACAATTTGTTCATGTAAATGGGGAATCTTCTTCACAGACTAAAGTTAATTATGGAGTTCCACAAGGTTCTGTGCTAGGACCAATTTTATTCACTTTATACATGTTTCCCTTAGGCAGTATTATTAGACGGTATTGCTTAAATTTTCATTGTTACGCAGATGATACCCAGCTTTATCTATCCATGAAGCCAGAGGACACACACCAATTAGCTAAACTGCAGGATTGTCTTACAGACATAAAGACATGGATGACCTCTAATTTCCTGCTTTTAAACTCAGATAAAACTGAAGTTATTGTACTTGGCCCCACAAATCTTAGAAACATGGTGTCTAACCAGATCCTTACTCTGGATGGCATTACCCTGACCTCTAGTAATACTGTGAGAAATCTTGGAGTCATTTTTGATCAGGATATGTCATTCAATGTGCATATTAAATAAATATGTAGGACTGCTTCTTTGCATTTGCGCAATATCTCTAAAATTAGAAAGGTCTTGTCTCAGAGTGATACTGAAAAACTAATTCATGCATTTATTTCCTCTAGGCTGGACTACTGTAATTCATTATTATCAGGTTGTCCTAAAAGTTCCCTGAAAAGCCTTCAGTTAATTCAAAATGCTGCAGCTAGAGTACTGACGGGGACTAGAAGGAGAGAGCATATCTCACCCATATTGGCCTCTCTTCATTGGCTTCCTGTTAATTCTAGAATAGAATTTAAAATTCTTCTTCTTACTTATAAGGTTTTGAATAATCAGGTCCCTTCTTATCTTAGGGACCTCGTAGTACCATATCACCCCAATAGAGCGCTTCGCTCTCAGACTGCAGGCTTACTTGTAGTTCCTAGGGTTTGTAAGAGTAGAATGGGAGGCAGAGCCTTCAGCTTTCAGGCTCCTCTCCTGTGGAACCAGCTCCCAATTCAGATCAGGGAGACAGACACCCTCTCTACTTTTAAGATTAGGCTTAAAACTTTCCTTTTTGCTAAAGCTTATAGTTAGGGCTGGATCAGGTGACCCTGAACCATCCCTTAGTTATGCTGCTATAGACGTAGACTGCTGGGGGGTTCCCATGATGCACTGAGTGTTTCTTTCTCTTTTTGCTCTGTATGCACCACTCTGCATTTAATCATTAGTGATTGATCTCTGCTCCCCTCCACAGCATGTCTTTTTGCTGGTTCTCTCCCTCAGTCCCAACCAGTCCCAGCAGAAGACTGCCCCTCCCTGAGCCTGGTTCTGCTGGAGGTTTCTTCCTGTTAAAAGGGAGTTTTTCCTTCCCACTGTTGCCAAGTGCTTGCTCACAGGGGGTCGTTTTGACCGTTGGGATTTTACATAATTATTGTATGGCCTTGCCTTACAATGTGAAGCGCCTTGGGGCAACTGTTGTTGTGATTTGGCGCTATATAAAAAAATTGATTTGATTTGGTTTGGTTGTGGCGCAACACGTGCACGATGGTGGCGCCATTGTTGTGGGACAGTCTTCCTTTTTTCTGAAAATCACATGATCATGGCAGGACTGTACGTTTATCATAAAACTGTTTTCCCCTGGAAATCAATGCAACAGTCAGTGATGTACGCACCACTCTGGCACTATTATGGCACCTTAGTGCCACACTTCTTGAAAACCAGTTGTCGCATTTTGAACATGTGCTCTGCGACTGATTATTAGCCCTGTGACACAGTGCTGACACCAATTTTTCTGTTTTACAGGACACATTTTTGCACAGCCCCATTCCACTACCTTATATTTATTGGATAGTGTTCATAGTTTTACCTATTTGACTCTTTTACTTCTTACAGAAGTTTTTTTTCCCCTTTTCTTTTTATCATTACTGTTATTTAAGCAACAGCAGATCAGTTTTTTTGTATGTGAGAACTTATTTGGCAATAAATGTGTTTCTGATTCTGATTTAAAGAGCAAAATACAGAAAAAGTTATGTTTTTCATAATTCGGATATCCAGACTGTCAAAATGATGACGTGAAAAGAAAAAACATCCTGAAACAAACAATTAAATCTGACATTATGAGGAAAAGTGGAGGGTTTTAGTCTCATGCTTAAAAAAACCACACTGAGCCTGATGACATCATACAGGGTCACTGTCACAGCTGTCCTCCTGACCTGTAGGAGGCGCTGTTGCATTTGTACGTCACTCTCCTGCTTAAAACTCACTTTTTTTTGTTTGTTTTTGTTCACAAAACACATTTTATGATGGTGCACAGCAATGTGCAGTCTGCAGCACCTAAACATTCACCAAAATCATATTTAAAAAATAACCAAAAACAAGAGGCAGCATGCAGACGGGCACGCAGACGGGCGTGCAGCAGGTGGCAAAGATAATAAAGACTTACTCTCACGTGCACATAATGGCCGTTTGTTGTCTGAGCAGCCTGTGCCTGCAATGGCTGAGAGACCTCTTTGCCTTATTTGGTGTCGAGTTTGAACTAGATAACAGGTCAGAGAGGCGCCGCCGGCCGGACAGGTGTGACAGCGTCGGTCAGCCAGGAGGCGACAGAAGGAGGCGTGAATGGAGCTCTGTTGACTTTCCTGCTACACACTATTCACACCCTGCATTCAAGAAGTCGGTGCACCTGGTCTGACTGGAACTCACCTGAGCTCAAAGAACAACATAAAAACAGATGTTTCAGCGAGGGCCCTGATTAGCTGTTCACTCTTTGTGACGGCGTTGTGCCATTAAAGGTGAGAACTGTCGGGGAAACGTTCTCCTTTTGACTTTGCTGCAGCAGCAGGACTTTTAATGTTTTTGCAGTGAGGAGCAGCAGGAGGAGGAGAAGCACAGGTATTGCCCTCTGGGTTTGGCGGAGAAGGGGCGGAACTTTTAGGACTGCATGGCAACAGCAGCCTGACTGAGGCGGTGACGCGACCGGCTGCTGGCCTCAGTCGGCTCCAGACGGCAGCAGGAGTCATGCTGAGCCTCCTCAGACTGCAGCGAGTCTTCACCATCAATCAGGTGCCCAAAGTAAGTCCGGGGACCCTCAGCAGGCCGCAGCCCACAGCTTCTAAATCAGGGCTCATAGAGCAGAGGTCAGGAGGTCGAGTGCGTTTGGTTCTTCCTGTGATGATTTTGAGGCGAGAAGTCTTTAAACTACTTCAAAAACTTTCAGCTTCAGTTCATCGGATCATTTTGTTTTACTGTTAATCAATTAAATGTTATCAGAAGGTCTTAAAAATATAAACAAATCAGACGGACGGCGTCTGTCTCATCCAGAGACAGACATCCTCCAGAGACAGACAGTCGACCCTTTAGGTCTCTGCTGACATTTTCCTTTGATCTCTTTTTGTCATAGATCAAGTCTTAGAGCTTTTCTGGCTGGCATTCATCTGTCCTGATTTGATCCTGATCACTGATCTTTGATCCTGACTTTTAATCTTCATTACTGAACTTTAATTGCTCTCTTTTGTTGTAATCACTTGTCTATTGTCACTGATTGTTTATCCTGATCGCTGACCTTTTAAGACAGTCACTCATCTTTGATCCTGATTTTTTTATCTCTATTATTGAACTTTAGTCCCAAGATTTCATCCTTTATTGACAGTTTTTGCTATCGTGATTTTTGAGCTTTTATCCTAGCCTTCCATTTTGATTAATCTTTGGTCATAAATCTTTGAAGCTCATCTTTGACTCCGATTGCTGGCCTTTTATTCTGATCATTCACCTTCGATCCTGACTTTTAATCTTGATTACTGAACTTTAATCCCAAACTTGCTTCAGTTATTGTCAATTTTTTATCATGATTTCTGAACGTTGATCCTGATCACTCTGCTTTGATCCAGATATTCAGTCCTGACTGCTGAATGTTGATTCAGATCTTTGAGTCTGATTATGCATCCTTGATTACATATATTTGAAACTCATCTTTGATGCCAATTGCTGACCTTTGATTCTGATCACTCACCTTTGATCCTGACTTTTAATATTGATTACTGATCTTTAATCTCAAACTTTCATCAGTTATTGACTATTTTTTATCACAATTGCTGAACGTTAATCCTGATCACTCTTCTTTGATCCTGATTCTTGTTCTTTTGAACTTCACCAAATCAAATCTAGAAGCATCACCACATTCACATCACAGAGCCGCCTTGGGTTCTGACTGGAAATCACCCAGACAGACAGTGGGTCCATCCCCACGTTTCCAAAGCAACCATCTGTCCTACGCTGTGGAGTCTTGGCCCTGGCACCAATGGACCTGTATCTCCACCACATTTAACTGAAATCCCCTCATGTCAGGATGAGGCATTACCCTAACTAACTAACTAACCAACCAACCTGGGGAGGTGATGGTCAAAGGTTAAAGTCATGGTCTTGTGACCAGAAGATCCTTGGTTTGAATCCCTGTCAGACTGGAAAATCCCTAAGGTCTTTCATCCCCAAGCAGATCCCGGTGTGCAGCTGAGGGCTTTGCATGGCAGCTTGTTGACATTGATGAGTTAATGTGAGGCATCATTGTAAAGCCCTTTAAGTATCTGTATCTGATGTGAAAACACAAACAAACAACTAATGGCGATGAACACATCCTTCGTGGAAGAGATAATAAATTAATTTTCATTCTGTTTGGGTCATGGTGGCCGCAGACCAAGCAGCTCATCCTACACTTCCCTTTCTTCTGCCAAGTCCTGTAACTCTTCCCAGGGTCTCCCGAGGCATTCCCAAGCCAGCTGGGAAATATAATCCTTCCAGCATGTTCTGGATCTTCCCCGGGGCCTCTGTACAGTTGGACGTGCGTGAAGACCTCCCTAGGGAGACCACCAGGGGGCATTCTCACTAGATCCCTGAACCACCTCAACTGGCTCCTTTCATTGTGAAGAAGCAGCGGCTCTACTCTGAGTTCCTTCTGGATAATTGAGCTTCTCATCCTGTCCAGGAGTGGAACTCCAGATACACAATGGAGGAATCTCATTTCCGCTGCTTCTATCCGTGATCTTATTCTGTCAGTCGTGACCCAAAGTTCATGACCTCAGGTGAGAATAAGAGTGTAAATCGACTAATAAATTGAGAGACTCACCTTCCGCTTCAGCTCCTTCTTCACCACGACAGCTCCATACAGTGTCTGTAAAACATCAGACATCACTCCAACTTACCCCTGATTCCAGAACAAGACCCAGAGACACCTAAAGTCCTGCTTCTGGGGCAGTAACTCTCCCCTGACCCAGAGGGAGCAGTCCACCGCTTTCCGACAGAGGACCGCGGTCTCAGATCTGGAGGTGCTGCTTCTCATCCCAGACTCTTCATGCTCGGCCTCAAATCTGCTCAGTGACATTGGAGATCATCGGAGGTCATCGGAGGTCACTGGCCGATGAAACCAACAGAACCACATCATCTGCAATCTGATATCATCAGACTGGACACCCGCTGCTCCCCGACTGCTCCTTGAAATGCGACACAGCTCACTGCTGCTGGAAACTACCTGGAGGGTTGTTTTTAATGAACCGTCTAAAATCCAGAGAAATCAGAATCAAATTTATCGCCAAGTTCACACCTACAGGGAATTTGATCTGATGTTATTGGTGCATAGACTCTTTCTCTCCAATTGTTCTGTCTGAGTTATTTTCATTAGTTACTTCATCCAAACCATCAACATGTCTATTAGACCCCATTCCTACCAGGCTGCTCAAGGAAGTCCTACCATTATTTAATGCTTTGATCTTAAATATGATCAATCTATCTTTATTAGTTGGCTATGTACCACAGGCTTTTAAGGTGGCAGTAATTAAACCATTACTTAAAAAGCCATCACTTGACCCAGCTATCTTAGCTAATTATAGGCCAATCTCCAACCTTCCTTTTCTCTCAAAAATTCTTGAAAGGGTAGTTGTAAAACAGCTAACTGATCACCTGCAGAGGAATGGTCTATTTGAAGAGTTTCAGTCAGGTTTTAGAATTCATCATAGTACAGAAACAGCATTAGTGAAGGTTTCAAATGATCTTCTTATGGCCTCAGACAGTGGACTCATCTCTGTGCTTGTTCTGTTAGACCTCAGTGCTGCTTTTGATACTGTTGACCATAAAATTTTATTACAGAGATTAGAGCATGCCATAGGTATTAAAGGCACTGCGCTGCAGTGGTTTGAATCATATTTATCTAATAGATTACAATTTGTTCATGTAAATGGGGAATCTTCTTCACAGACTAAGGTTAATTATGGAGTTCCACAAGGTTCTGTGCTAGGACCAATTTTATTCACTTTATACATGCTTCCCTTAGGCAGTATTATTAGACGGTATTGCTTAAATTTTCATTGTTATGCAGATGATACCCAGCTTTATCTATCCATGAAGCCAGAGGACACACACCAATTAGCTAAACTGCAGGATTGTCTTACAGACATAAAGACATGGATGACCTCTAATTTCCTGCTTTTAAACTCAGATAAAACTGAAGTTATTGTACTTGGCCCCACAAATCTTAGAAACATAGTGTCTAACCAGATCCTTACTCTGGATGGCATTACCCTGACCTCTAGTAATACTGTGAGAAATCTTGGAGTCATTTTTTATCAGGATATGTCATTCAATGCGCATATTAAACAAATATGTAGGACTGCTTTTTTGCATTTGCGCAATATCTCTAAAATTAGAAAGGTCTTGTCTCAGAGTGATGCTGAAAAACTAATTCATGCATTTATTTCCTCTAGGCTGGACTATTGTAATTCATTATTATCAGGTTGTCCTAAAAGTTCCCTAAAAAGCCTTCAGTTAATTCAAAATGCTGCAGCTAGAGTACTGACAGGGACTAGAAGGAGAGAGCATATCTCACCCATATTGGCCTCTCTTCATTGGCTTCCTGTTAATTCTAGAATAGAATTTAAAATTCTTCTTCTTACTTATAAGGTTTTGAATAATCAGGTCCCATCTTATCTTAGGGACCTCGTAGTACCATATCACCCCAATAGAGCGCTTCGCTCTCAGACTGCAGGCTTACTTGTAGTTCCTAGGGTTTGTAAGAGTAGAATGGGAGGCAGAGCCTTCAGCTTTCAGGCTCCTCTCCTGTGGAACCAGCTCCCAATTCAGATCAGGGAGACAGACACCCTCTCTACTTTTAAGATTAGGCTTAAAACTTTCCTTTTTGCTAAAGCTTATAGTTAGGGCTGGATCAGGTGACCCTGAACCATCCCTTAGTTATGCTGCTATAGACGTAGACTGCTGGGGGGTTCCCATGATGCACTGTTTCTTTCTCTTTTTGCTCTGTATGCACCACTCTGCATTTAATCATTAGTGATTGATCTCTGCTCCCCTCCACAGCATGTCTTTTTCCTGGTTCTCTCCCTCAGCCCCAACCAGTCCCAGCAGAAGACTGCCCCTCCCTGAGCCTGGTTCTGCTGGAGGTTTCTTCCTGTTAAAAGGGAGTTTTTCCTTCCCACTGTTGCCAAGTGCTTGCTCACAGGGGGTCGTTTTGACCGTTGGGGTTTTTCCATAATTATTGTATGGCCTTGCCTTACAATATAAAGCGCCTTGGGGCAACTGTTTGTTGTGATTTGGCGCTATATAAATAAAATTGATTTGACTTGATTTAAATAATAAGAAAGAAAAACACTTCTGTAAGAAGTAAAAGAGACAAATCCTGTTTTTGTTCGACAAGCTGTGAAAACCGGTTTCTCAGATCCAGTCGAAACCTGTTTGACAACTAATATCTAGTTTAAACCCACATCACGGCCACTTGACAGTTTGTGAAGAAGACTGTGGACTATTTCTAATTTAACAAGATTAAAGGCAGTTTTTCTGTTTAAAGTCAGCCAGTAATTAACGAGGGAAAAAAACTCAAATCTGTGCAAAAATCTTTTTTCTTCTGTCTGCTTTATTTTGCTTTATGACACGTGATGTTTATGCAGCTTTGATCTCTGTCATTTTTTCTGTTGTTTGAACTTCGTGTGTTTATTTTTTCTCGATCGTCTCTGTGGAGGCGGTTTTTGATTTGTAGTCCATTGCAAACTTGGACTACAAATCCCTTGATGTCTAATCACACAAACCAAACTGTGAGACACAAACGTTTCATGTCGGTGTTAATTAATTCTGTTTAAGGTCGTTAACTGTTAAAAGTTTTTTTTCAGATTTCAGTGTGTTTACCCCGAAGGTTCGTCTCAAATTAAACACAGAAGGAACATTTTACAAGTTGGGACAAAACAAAATATAGACTTTAAAAAAAAATTATATAAGGCTGATTCTTTAACTACGGGCACTATTGGCCTTGTAAATGTAATTTCCACCACACCATTACCTTACAATATAAAGCGCCTTGGGGCAACTGTTTGTTGTGATTTGGCACTATATACATGTGCTCTGATGTCACTGTTTATCTCCATAGAAACTACCCAAACAATCTTTCATACAAACTGTTTAAAGGGACATTACAGTGTTGTGGTGGAAATTACAGCAATAGTGTGGGACAACTACATTTTGTTTAAAAAAAAATCACAACAGTTGTATGACATTGAATACCCCAATTATGTTTTGATTATTTTACTGATATTTTATTCAGAGATATTTTGAAACATTAGAAAAATGTTTCTTTACCATTCATTTTTATCATTGAAGATCAAAAGTCTGGGTGTGGGACAAGCACAAAACGGCAATATTTGCATATAATGATGCTGAAAAAAGCTGAAAAAGTCATCATAGACTACTAGAACAAATTTCTTAACACACTTTCATTGTAAAGACAACTATAAAAGTGTGAAATTTCCCCTTTTTTCTGTTTTTCATACAATATGATCAAAGGACATAATAAGTGCCCGTAGTCTAAGAATCTTCAATAAACGACATCAAATTCTTTTAAATCTAAATATTTGACCATTTTTGTGTCAGTTGACTGATCTGTTAATCAGATAGTCACTTGACTTGTACTTGTAGCTGATATCTTAAAAAGTGTCAGTGTTGCTATGGTGATTTTATTCATGTTTTCATTGCAGTTGCAGCAGCTGGTGACACAGCGAGTGTACCTAATCAAAAGGCCTGTTTGTTGTTTCTTACGTTTGGCCGCTGTGGCTGTGCAGCTCTGATTGTCTTTTTAAATCCATCATATTTGCGTTCTGTTGGGGGGATTATAATCCAGACAGTCAGCTGGTTTGGAAGTGAATGAGTTTGCACGTTTGTTCTCAGCACGTGAAGTCCAGTCTCAGTCTGTGCAAAAGCATTTTTGGGACTAAACCGTCACTTTGGGATGAGATCAGCTGTTTTGAGGCCTCAGACGTTCACACAGACACTTTGAGGGACATGTCCACGTGTCGGAGATGATCCAGACTTTCTTTCTGCAGGTGTTCCATGAGGACAGCATCATCTCCGGGTACCGTCATCCCTGCAGCTCCGCCACCGACTGCGTCCTGAGTCTCTTCCAGCTCACCAATGAGACGCTCAACATCTGGACTCACTTTTTGCCCACCTGGTACCTTTTTTTTGTTTTGTTTTTTACAGTTTTGGATTTACAGCACAGATTTTTTCTTACTATTGTCAGATTGTCTAAACCTTTCTAAATTAATTGCATTAATTAGGTTTGTAAGTTGAGACTCTGTGTCCTCTGGTAATTTTCTGTCCACGAACCCAAACACTAAAATATATTTAATGACTCAACTTTGATTTAACCTTTTTTTTAATGATTGAAATTTGGTCCAATTAGACGTAAGAGGGTTGTGACCCCACAAAACCAAAACAAAGTAGGAGGGACCTCTGAGTGCCAACCTCTGCCAGGCTGCTTGAAAAAAAATTGATATGATTTGAGATGTAAATATCTGATTAACTACAAATGAAACAAAACAGACTTAATGTTGAGCAAAATAAGATTTATTCATCAAAATCTGAATGAGAAATTCAAATGTTTGTGGATTTCATGAAGTGTTTCAGATGTTTTCTACCTGTGCACCGCCTGTAACTAAGCACACGTCAAGTCGGTCGACACGCCGAGCTGTCGTTTTGCTCTTCTTATGGACTTTCTGGGGCTTCACAAAAAATCTTTCCTGAACCCGCTGGACCATCTCGTCCCAACTGGTGGTCGTCCAGGTCCTTTTGTCCTGCACAGACAGAAGACAGCCGTCCTCTTTTAACTTTTTGTGCCACGTCCAAGTCTGTGTGAAAGTCACTCACAAACAATCGCGGGCTGCACACTCTCAGTGGACTCGAACACACAAACACACCTTTTGTTTTCCAGCGAGGAGCACAAATCCAGAAAACATTAAACACAGAATTTTGAGTGCTGTTCAAATGTAACATCATTTGAATTAAAGTTGGTCAAGTTATTATATTATGAAATTATATCAATTTTTCTGAAACACTGTATTATTATAAACTTTACCGTTTAGTTAATTATTACAATAACTTTGTACAGTCGTGTTCAGATTAATAGTAGTGTTATGTGACTAAAAAGATGAATCCAGGTTTTGAGTAAATTTCTTATTGTTACATGGGAAACTTTTTTTTACTAATAGCCCAATTTCATAGCCTTAAGAGTGTGCATATCATGAATGCTTGGTCTTGTTGGATTTGTGAGAATCTACTGAATCTACTGGTACCTTGTTTCCCATGTAACAATAAGAAATATACTCAAAACCTGGATTAATCTTTTTAGTCACATAGCACTACTATTATTCTGAACACTACTGAATATTTCCAGGAATCAAAGCACAAAATAAAATAAACTCCAGAAATGAAAGAATTCATGTCAACAATAAAAAAAAATAAATTAAAAAAAAACACAGAAGAACGATGTGGTTTGCAGCAGAAAGCCGGCTGAGAAACCTTCAACAAAACAGGTTTGTTTGGAACTCAAAGGGCTCACGCAGAACCTCCGACCTCAGGACGAACTGGATTTTCTTTTAGAACGTGCAGAGGTGGAGCTGATCTTGATGTTTTAGAGGTCAGAGTTACTAGTTCACAAGCAGGAAATAGGAACAGAATAACATTTAAGAGAGTAATTTATTATATAAGAACAACTTTATCTCATCCAACTCCAAAAATGAGCTGATCTCTGAAACACCTTTACAAGAACCACAACATCAGGCCTGCGCAGCGCAGCCGGGGGGGGGGGGGGGGGGGGGGGGGGGGGGCAGCGCTGTGAACAGGGCACCGGTGGTCACGGAGCGGAGACGTTTACATTGGGACGCAACTGTAGGAACTGTTTCCGAAGCAGCAGAATCTTCTGGCATCACAGAGGTTTATGTCCTGTCACGGTTCCTGTACGTCATCACAGAGCTGATACACACAAACCCTCACCATGCTGCTCAGTGCATTTTATAGTAGTTATGCTAAACCTGCACTTTGTAGGATTAGAGTCAGTGTCTCCCTGTGGACGGGACGTCAGCTCAGTGAAAACAGATTAGAACCAATGTTGGCTCCTTTGAGAGCTTGAGACAAATAGAACCAAGAGGCAGGTTCATAACTCTGCTTGTGGGTGAACATCAATGTCAGTGAGGATGTCTCTCTGTCTCTCTCTCTGTCTCTGTCTCTGTCTCTCTGTCTCTCTCTGTCGCTCTCTCTCTGTCTCTGTCTCTCTGTCTCTCTCGCTCTCTCTGTCTCTGTCTCTCTCTCTCTGTCTCTCTGTCTCACCTGTCTCTGTCTCTGTCTGTCTCTCTGTCTCTCTCTCTGTCTCTCTCTCTGTCTCTGTCTCTCTGTCTGTCTCTCTGTCTCTCTCTCTCTCTCTGTCTCTCTCTCTGTCTCTCTGTCTCTCTCTGTCTCTCTGTCTCTGTCTCTGTCTGTCTCTCTGTCTCTCAGCTGGTTGGTTTTTCGGATCACCATCTTGTCACTATGGAATTGTTCCACTCACACACTGCGCGAGTCACCACTTACTGGAAATTCAATACTGAACTTTTGCTCGACAGGGCGTTTTGTGGGTTAATTGAGACCTTTTGGGAATTTTGGAGGGGACGGAAGGGGATGTTCGGGACGGTGTGTCAGTGGTGGGAGGCTGGCAAGACCCAGGTTCGGGTCTTGTGTCAGCAGTATGCTTCTTGTTCCACGGCTAAGGTTAAGGTAGCTATTGCAACGTTGGAGAGGGATATTATGAATATTCAAGCTGATCTGCATGCGGGGGGGGGGCTCCTGATCAGCATAGTCTGTTGCAAGGGAAGAAGGCGGCGCTGGGTGCACTGTTGCATGAGAGGGCGAAAGGGGCGATGGTGAGGGCACGTTTTGCGAACATTAGGGACATGGATGCACCTAGCTCCTTCTTCTTCAACCTGGAGAAGACCACAGCTCATCAGCAGGTGCTGACCTGTCTTCGCCTTCCTGATGGACGGGTGACGAGTGACGCGGCGGAGATGCGGAGACACGCGAGGGACTTCTATTTGGCTCTCTACGGTGTTGCTGACTGTGACGAGGCCTGTGCGGCTGGTCTTCTACAGGATCTCCCCCAGCTGGTGGCCTCGGAGCGAGAGGCCCTGGACTCCCCCATCACGCTGGAGGAACTGACGTGGCAGTACGCCAGATGGCACCTGGGAAAGCTCCAGGCATCGATGGCCTTCCGGTGGACTTCTATAGACATTTCTGGGGTGCTCTTGGGGTGGATATTTTGGAAATGTTGCAGGAGAGCATCGCGACTGGGTGTCTGCCCACGTCGTGTTGCCGTGCTGTTCTGTCCCTTTTGCCTAAGAAAGGGGATCTAGCTTCGTTGCAGAATTGGAGGCCAGTCGCACTTCTTTGTGCGGATTACAAACTTTTTTCTAAGGTGTTGGCGAACAGGTTAAAGACTGTTTTGGATTTGATCATTCACAAGGATCAGTCTTATTGTGTGCCTGATAGAACTATTTTGGACAATCTTTTTTTGATGAGAGATATGTTTGATTTGTGTACTATGGGGGTCTTGGATTGTGGGTTTGTGTCACTGGATCAAGAAAAGGTGTTTGATCGGGTTCACCACGGGTTTTTGTTCTCTGCTTTGAGGGCGTTTGG